>NC_086218.1:8790654-9042657 GCF_035770615.1 Melospiza melodia melodia
CAGGTCAGACATGAGGCAGCTCTGTGGAAGCTTGAAGGGCTTTGGTAGGCACAGCTTTTTCTCCAGAAGGGTTTCCCTGCCGAAGGGTTTTCCTCCAGAAGGCTTTTCCTTCAGAAGGGTTTTCCTCCAGAAGGGTTCTCCTCCAGAAGACTTTTCCTTCAGAAGGGTTTTCCTCCAGAAGGGTTCTCCTCCAGAAGGGTTTTCCTCCAGAAGGGTTTTCCTCCATAAGCCTTTTCCTTCAGAAGGGTTCTCCTCCAGAAGGGTTTTTCTCCAGAAGGGTTTTCCTCCATAAAGCTTTTCCTTCAGAAGGGTTTTCCTTCAGAAGGCTTTTCCTTCAGAAGGGTTTTTCTCCAGAAGGGTTTTCCTCCAGAAGGCTTTTCCTTCAGAAGGGTTTTCCTCCATAAGGCTTTTCCTTCAGAAGGGTTCTCCTCCAGAAGGGTTCTCCTCCAGAAGACTTTTCCTTCAGAAGGGTTTTCCTCCAGAAGACTTTTCCTTCAGAAGGGTTCTCCTCCAGAAGGGTTTTCCTGCACAAGCTGGGAAGGGAGGTGAAGAGCAGCTCAGGGATGCAGCCACATCCACAGCCTGCTTCAGGAAAAGCTGCATCAGGAGGAAGAAGGGGGAGATTTTTAAGGCTTAGTCCCATTTGCATGACAGTCCCGTTTCCTACCTGGACAGCGAACTCCACTGTTCCTCACCAGGGTCACTGGAACACTGGAGTTCCTGTTTCCCTCACCTCCACCTGGGCACAGCAGGTGTGTGGAGAAGGGATTTTAGTGCTGGTTTGGAGAGAAAATTATGGATTTTAGCAAACAACGTCCATAAAAACATTTGAGAAATGTTGCACATGGGCCAAAGCTTTAAATCAGGAAAATGGGAAGAAATTATTTTTTTTTTTTACTGAAAGATGCAACTGAAGTAATGATCCTAAAATGAGATTTTGCCTGAAGGTTTCTGGGCCTCAAAATGCAACAGTGAGCAGTGATGTGGTGGAAGGAAAAAGGAAAAATTCCTCATGCTGCCACTTGCTCTGGCAGTTTCCCAGGGATGGTTGTCGGTGCCCTGATCCCAAAATGCATCAACCTGCTCATGGCTGGAGGGTTTGGAGGAGAAGGGGCCATTTTGGAGGGTTTGGAGGAGAAGGGGCCATTCTTGGAGGGTTTGGAGGAGAAGGGGCCATTCTTGGAGGGTTTGGAGGAGAAGGGGCCATTCTTGGAGGGTTTGGAGGAGAAGGGGCCATTCTTGGAGGGTTTGGAGGAGAAGGGGCCGTTCCTGGAGGGTTTGGAGGAGAAGGGGCCGTTCCTGGAGGGTTTGGAGGAGAAGGGGCCGTTCCTGGAGGGTTTGGAGGAGAAGGGGCCATTCTTGGAGGGTTTGGAGGAGAAGGGGCTGTTCCTGGAGGGTTTGGAGGAGAAGGGGCCATTCTTGGAGGGTTTGGAGGAGAAGGGGCCATTCCTGGCTGGCATTGCCATTAGGGATGGGCTCTGTCCCTGCAGGTGCTCATGCTGGTGTCCCCTCCTAGCCTGCTGCCCTGTCACCCCAAGGTGACAGTCCCAAGCTGGCACCAAACCTGCCCAGGTGCCACCTTTGCCAGCTGGAGCTTGGCCAGCCTTGGGGGGGCTGTGGAGGAGCTGGGGGTTCCTGGGGTTCAGCAGAGGGAGAGGAGCTGAGTCAGGGTGGGCTTTATCCCTCTGCCAGGTGTCAGCAGCCAGCTCAGCCTTGGAATGGGGCAGATGGCATCAAAACCTCCCAGGATGAGGGCAAAACCAAATTTATGGGGTTTTAACAAACTTTTCCCAACCAAAAAGTTTCTAATTGGAAAAACAGGCCAAAAAAAAAAAAAAAAAAAAAAAAAAAGCTGATGATTATTGTGGGATGAACAGGGCTGCCTAAAGGGAGTGCTTGGAGGAGAGGAAATCCTTCAGGAGCTGGGTGAGAAGTAGGAGCTGGTTTTGTGGCTCAGGGTGGTGGGTGCTCAGCAGTGCCGGCGTTCTGGGCGCCCTCACCGCTGTCCCTGCTCGTGGATCAAGGCATGGAGACACATCAACAAACAAAACCCTCCCCTCCACACCTCCAAAGACCAAATTCCTGCCACAAATGACAGCTTTCTTCTTCTCCAGCCATCAGTTTGGAATTCCGTGCTCTGGGTGGGCAAGAGGAGGAAAGGACCCCTGGCGGGTTTTGTGCATTGAACCCCCCTGTGCCCCCTCCCCAGCCACACCCAGGCTGGGCTCTCACCTCTGCCATGCCAGCACCAGGAGCTGATCTTCCTCCCTCCCTCATCCCTGCCAAGCCCTTGGGGAAGCAGGAGAGCTGCTGTGGACCGTGGTCTTCCTCGCCCGCCCCGCCGGACGTACCTGGACGCGCACCCGAGCTCTCTTTGCACGGCCTTGCTTTGGAAATCAGGCGGGATAATGACGTCTCATCGCTCTCGTTGTTTTTTTTTTTTTTTTTTTTGTATTTTATTTTCTTTTTTGTTTTTCTTCACAAAAAATAAACTCGACCCAAGGAACCCCACAGGAGCAGCGTGGCAGGAGGGCCCAGCTGGCTCAGAGACCCCAGAGAGGAGGCAGCAGTGGAGACCCCCCAGCGCTCGATGCCCATCAGGAGGGGGGAAAAAAACCAAAAAAACCCATTTTTGCTCATTGACTTCACGCCCTGACTCCCAAGTTCACACTTCTGCCATGAAGCTGAGAGGCTGGAACCATGGAACCAAGAGACAAACGCTGGGATGGGCACATGCAGGGTCAGATCTGCCCAGCTGGATCTGCAGCTGCAGCATTCGACGCTCCCTGGGCTGTGCCACGGGCAAGAATGGCTCTGGTGCCAGGGGCAAGGATGGCTCTGGTGCCAGGGGCAAGGATGGCTTTGGTGCCAGGGGCAGGTACAGCTCTGGTGCCAGGGGCAAGGATGGCTCTGGTGCCAGGGGCAAGGATGGCTTTGGGCTGGTGCCAGGGGCAGGTCCAGCTCTGGGTTGGTGCCTATGGCTCTGGGCTGTGCCCAGGGCAAGGATGGCTCTGGTGCCAGGGGCAAAGATGGCTTTGGGCTGGTGCCAGGGGCAGGTACAGCTCTGGTGCCATGGGCAGGTCCAGCTCTGGGCTGTGCCAGGGGCAAGTACAGCTCTGAGTTGGTACCAACAGCTCTGGGCTGTGCCGGGGCAAGGATAGCTCTGGTGCCACAGGCAGATACAGCTGTGGGCTGTGCCAGGGGCAGGTCCAGCTCTGGGCTGTGCCAGGGGCAGGTACAGCTCTGGGTTGGTACCAACAACTCTGGGCTGTGCCAGGGTCAAGTACAGCCCTGGTGCCAGGGGCAGGTCCAGCCCTGGGCTGTGCCAGGGGCAGGTCCAGCTCTGGGTTGGCACCCACACCCCTGGGCTGTGCCAGGCTCACGGGGAGGTGGGCATGCCCAGGTCAGACACGCCGTTGGCCTCACATCACAGTGAAAGGGTTTGGGGGCTGTTTGTCGGGGTCTTCACTTTGCTGGGGGCTTGGGGTTCTTTTATTATTATTATATTCTATTGTTTTGTTTTTTTTTTGTCCGGGTCATTATCCTTTATTTCCCCCCTCCCCCAGCCTGTAGTATCTGGTAAACTCCTCCTAATTTTCAAAAGACAACGAGAAGAATGACAATCTAAGAAACCAACACCCTCCTTTGTGCTTCTATAAATATGTTTCTGATCTAATTTTATTTCTCGTGCTCATCTGTACTGTTGACAGTTACAATTGTGTATAATTTTTTTTTTTTTAATTTGGAATTTTTGCGTTGTATAGGGTTTAGTTTTAAAATATATATATATATTTTCCATTTTTTAAAAAGGGGTGTTGCAAAAAAAAAAAAATTGCACGATTTAAATGACAATAGTTAAAATGCTGCAGTTTTTAGAGATGTGGAAGCAAAATGGAGCTTATTTATTCTCAAAGGCTATAAAGGTGTAAAATGCATGAAGAAAAAAAAAAGCATTTACAAAAAAACCAAAAAAAAGACAAAAAAAGTGTAACCTGAACAAAGTGTAGCGTTAAAGATTTTAAAGGATGACAACAACAAGAAAAAAAGAAAAAAAAACCAACAAAAAAACAGCTAATATATTGTGTTTGGGCTAGTTTGCTTTTGTTTTTAATTGTTCCTTTTTTGGAGAATGAAATACATTTGTGTATATTTTCATATAAGAAGTATGCACTGAGATGTTTCCAAACTGATATATTCCTTTCTAAACGTGTGGTTACTTAACCAAAGTCTGTTTCTGATCTTTTACCTTCTAAAACTCTCTCTCTGTGGATGCTCCAGCCCTCACCTGAGCCCAGGTAAGGCGGGGTGGGGGCAGCGGCACGGCCCCCTGCCCGCGGGGTGCCAGGGGTGCCAGGGGGCTGAGCCGGGGAGGCTGGCACAGGGGGGCTGTGACCCCCGGCCTGGGGAGGCTGGTCTTTCCCAGGGCTTGGCAAAGCTGGGGTTTGGGGTGTCTGTGCCCGTTTTTGGGGTGTCTGTGCCGGGTTTTGGGGTCTCTGTGCCCATTTTGGGGGTGTCTGTGCCCGTTTTTGGGGGTCTCTGTGCCCGTTTTTGGAGTCTCTGTGCCCGTTTTTGGGGTGTCTGTTCCGGTGTGGGGTTCATCCTTCGGGGGGCACAGAGCTCTGCCGTGGGCTGGGATGGCCGAGGTGTGTGCAGAGAGGAGGAAGAGGAGGATGAAGGGAGGAAGAAGGGAGAAGTTCCCAGGGTGTGGCTCAGGTGATGCTGCTGCTGGCAGCTGGAGGAGAAGGATGGGGTGGGAATCACCTGCCCAGCCCTGCAGGAGATTTGGGGTTGGAGCAGGACCCTAAATGATGGAGAGCACCTAAAATAGTGGGAAGGGCACTAAAAGGGGCCTAAAATGGTGCCTGGGAGCAGTGAGGATGGTGATGGACCTGTGGGGGTGGTCCTGTCTGCTCTGGGGGCTCTGGAGGTGGTGAGCTGGGGTTGGGTGGTCAGCTGGAGTTGGATGGTCAGCTGGAATCAGATGGTCAGCTGGAGTTGGATGGTCAGCTGGAGTTGGATGGTCAGCTGGGATGGAGTGTTCAGCTTGAATTGGATGGTCAGCTGAGGTTGAATGGTCAGCTGGAGTTGGATGGTCACCTAGGGTTGAGTGGTCAGCTGGAGTTGGAGTGGTCAGCTGGGGTTGGATGGTCAGCTGGGCTCAAATGGTCAGCTGGGGTTGGGTGGTCAGCTGGGATGGATGGATGGTCAGCTGGAATCAGGTGGAGTTGGATGGTCAGCTGGAATCAGGTGGTCAGGTGGGGTTGGAGTGGTCAGCTGGAGTTGGATGGTCAGCTGGAATCAGCTGGGGCTGGATGGTCAGCTGGGATCAGCCAGGATCAGGTGATCAGCTGGAGTTGGGTGGTCATCTGGGGTTGGATGGTCAGCTGGGGTTGGATGGTCAGCTGGAATCAGCTGGGGTTGGATGGTCAGCTGGGCTCAAATGGTCAGCTGGGCTCAGATGGTCAGCTGGGCTCAAATGGTCAGCTGGGGTTGGGTGGTAAGCTGGAGTTGGATGGTCAGCTGGAATCAGCTGGAGTTGGGTGGTCATCTGGGGTTGGATGGTCAGCTGGGGTTGGATGGTCAGCTGGAGTTGGATGGTCAACTGGAGTTGGGTGGTCAGCTGGAATCAGCTGGAGTTGTGGATGGTCAGCTGGGGTTGGATGGTCATCTGGAGTTGGGTGGTCAGCTGGGATGGAGTGGTCATTTGGGGTTGGAGTGGTCAGCTGGAATCAGGTGGTCACCTGGGGTTGCGTGGTCAGCTGGAGTTGGGTGGTCAGCTGGAATCAGCTGGGGTTGGAAGATCACCTGGGGCTGGGTGGTCAGCTGGGATGGGATGGTCAGCTGGAATCGGGTGGTCAGCACGTGCACAGGGTGACCCCTGCTCAGGGGGTTGTTTGGTGGTAGCAGAGAGCCTGGCTGGGCAGGGACAGGGACAGAGCCTGGCTGTGCAGGGACAGGGACAGAGCCTGGCTGGGCAGGGACAGGGACAGAGCCTGGCTGTGCAGGGTGTTTGAATGAAGAGCTTGGTGCTGGGGCAGGCTGGCAGTGGCTGTGGGGGTGTCAGGGGCACCTGAGCCCCCATGGGGGCTGTGGTTGTGGCAGGGACACTCTGGGGGTCCCTTGGGGAGGGGTTTGATGCTCTGGGGTGTCTGAGGCCACTGCCAGGTTGGGGTCTGGGGGCAGTGGAAGTGTTAAATCCAGAGCTGGTGGTGATGGGCCTGGGGGAAAGTGGGGCAAAGAGAAAGAAAATATTTCCTTTTCCTTCCCCCTTTTCACGTCCCTCTTCCTCTCCAGAATAATTTCAGCAAACCAAGGAAAAAGCAAATTCACAAAAAACCATCTGCACCTTTTCCTTGAAAATTTCACTTCCTACGCTCTTTTCTCCCCTTGTGTTGCTTGGCTGGGGTGTTCCCCCCATCACTTTGGGTGTGAATTGGGATGTTGGGGTGTTTGTCACCAGCTCTGGGGACAAGGCTTGGCTGGGCTGAGGGGCACTTGGTGCTCTGGGGGTCCCCTCTGCCCTCCTGGGGAGAGGGGAGAGCATCCATCTGCTGGGGAAGGAGCATTTCCCAGCCCCTCCTCAGCTCTGCCACATCCTGCCTCCCATCCCTCCAGCTGGGGGCACAATTTGGGGATGTTTTGGGGATTTTCACCACCCAAAGTGGTGAAAATTCATCCCCGTCCACCTCTCCTGGGCTGTGTCTAACAGTGAGCTTCAGCTGAAGGTTTGCTCTGGTTTCCCAAGTTCATCCTTTATTCCACTTTTCCCTCTCACTTCACTTTTCTCTCTCTTTTTTTTTTTTTTTTTTCTCTTTTCCACAAAAAAACCCAACCAGACCCACAAACCAAGTATTATGTTTTCACTACCTCCATCCACCACCCTTCCTTGTCCAAAGCAGGAAGCCACATTTGGGATGTAAAAGGGCCTTCCCCCTTTATTTTCCCCTTTTCCCTGGTGATTTTCTCTCCCTTCTGTCCCTCTGCCCCTCCTCTCTCTGGTCTCTCACCTGTAGTATTTTACCTGGCTACTGTAACTGTAAATAGCGAGTTTCAATCTGTTAGCAATGGTAACAGTACAGAAAACTGGTTTTGGGTTTTTTTTTTGTTTTGTTTTGTTCCTTTTTTTTTTTTTTTTTTTTTGTTGTATTGATATGAAATGAGATTATATTTTTGTCAGAGTATATTGTAATAATACTGACTTTGGACATGGCTGAGTTGTACAGCGATTTTCTTGTTTAACCCTCTTGGCTCTTCCCCTGCACCCCTTCCCCGAGGTTCCTGCTCCCCAAATTTCCATGTCCCAGGCCCAGGAGCAGCCATTTGGCAGTGGGATATTGGGATATATTCAATTTCTCCAAATTTCCATGTGCCAGATCCAGGAGTGGGATATTGGGATCCAGCAGTGGGATATTAGGATATATTCAATTGCAGGTCCAGGAGCAGCCATTTGGCACTGGGATATTGGGATATATTCAATTTCTCCAAATTTCCATGTGCCAGATCCAGGAGTGGGATATTGGGATCCAGCAGTGGGGTATTGGGATATATTCAATTACAGGGCTGCTTTTCCCCAAATTTCCATGTCCCAGATCCAGCAGTGGGATATTGGGATATATTCAATTCCAGATCCAGGAGCAGCCATTTGGCAGTGGGATATCGGGATATATTCAATTCCAGGTCCAGGAGCAGCCATTTGGCAGTGGGATATTGGGATATATTCCATTCCAGGGCTGCTTTTCCCCAAATTTCCATGTCCCAGACCCATGAGCAGCCATTTGGCAGTGGGTTATTGGGATATATTCAATTACAGGGCTGCTTTTCTCCAAATTTCCATGTCCCAGATCCACCAGTGGGATATTGGGATCCAGCAGTGGGATATTGGGATATATTCAATTCCAGGTCCAGGAGCAGCCATTTGGCAGTGGATTCTTGGGATATATTCCATTCCAGGGCTGCTTTTCCCCAAATTTCCATGTCCCAGATCCAGCAGTGGGATATTGGGATCCAGCAGTGGGATATTGGGATATATTCAATTCCAGATCCAGGAGCAGCCATTTGGCAGTGGGATATTGGGATATATTCCATTCCAGGGCTGCTTTTCCCCAAAATTTCCATGTCCCAGACCCATGAGCAGCCATTTGGCAGTGGGTTATTGGGATATATTCCATTCCAGGGCTGCTTTTCCCCAGATTTCCAAGTCCCAGATCCAGGAGCAGCCACTTGGCAGTGGGTTATTGGGATCCAGCAGTGGGATATTGGGATCCAGCAGTGGGATATTGGGATATATTCCATTCCAGGGCTGTTTTTCGCCAGGGTTCTCAACACCCCCATGGCTCTGGGGAGCTCAGCACACCCGGGAGTGCTTTTAATGAAGAAGTCCCAGCTAGGCAGGGATGCTCTGGGTCTCTGCCGTGCTTTGAGCAGGAATCAGGACCTTGGAGCAGTGAGCAGGGTGGTTCCAGCTCCCCTCTTCTCCCCAGCCAGGGAAAACCCCGGGTTCTTCCCAGCATCTTCCTCCTGAGCTCCGTTCTCTGCCTGTTTGGGATGTGCTGGGATTAAACCAGAAGAGGGTGGTGTGGCTCAGGCTGTGCCAAAACAGCTCTAAACGGGCTGGGAAGGTGGCAGGAACTGAGGGGTTGACAATATCCCCATCCCTGGGAAGGTTTTTGGGGACTGAGGGATTGTGGAAGACCTTCCAGGCTGGGAAGGTTTTGGGAACTGAAGGATTGACAATATCCCCTGGCTGGGAAGGTTTTTAGGAACTAAGGATTTGAAATATCCCCCAGGCTGGGAAGGTTTTGGGGACTGAGGGATTGACAATATTCCCAGGTTGGGAAGGTTTTTGGGGACTGAGTTATTCGCAATATCCCCTGGGCTGGGGAAGTTTTGGGGGAATGGAGGGATTGATAATTTTCTGAAGGCTGGGAAGGTTTCTTTGAACAAAGGATTTGCAATATCCCCCAGGCTGGGAACTGAGAGATTGACAATATCCTCATCCCAGGTTTGGAAGGTTTTTGGGGACTGAGAGATTGACAATATCCCCCAAACTGGGAATTGAGAGATTTGCAATATCCCCCAGGCTGGCAAGATTTTTGGGGGAATTGAGGGATTGACAATATTCCCCTGGCTGGGAATTGAGGGATTTGCAATATTCCCCAGGCTGGGAAGGTTTTTGGGACCTGAGGGATTTGCAATCTCCCCATCCCTGGGTGGGAGTGAGTGGCTGTGTCTCCCCCCAGCTCCCACACCCACCCCAGCATTGTGCTGGGGGTCAGAGCGGGATTTTTCACTTCAGATGGGTTTTCAGAATGAGATTTTCCTGCTGCTGCCTGCGACCGGCCCAGCTCCTCCCTTCTGCGGAGCTGCAGGAACATCCCCAAGCTCTCCATGGGCTCCTGGCATCCCCAAGGCCACCTTGGGCCACCACTCCCCTCCTCCCCACGGCCCTTTCCAAGCATTTGCAGGCAAATCAGAGATGCTGGAGAAGTGGGGACCATCTGCTGCTCCCTCTGCTGTCCCCCACAGCCTCCCTTTGCTCCCCATAGCTCAGTTAAGCACGTAGGTGTTAGCAAACTCTGGGCTGTCTGCAAAACCTTTTGTAAAATAGAATAGACCTTCAAATAATGCACTAAAAAAAAAAAAAAAAAAATAAAAAAAAAATCCTAAATGCCCCTCGCCAGTCAGCTTCTCTGTGTGATGGTTCCTTGGATGTCCCTGCTCAGCACAGGCAGCTCTGCATCCTCCCCCCAGGGTGCTGCACAGGTAGAAACAAACCAGGACGTGCACTTCCCCACCCCCGAGGAGTTCTATTTATTGTTTTGAGAAGCAATTTAAAAGGGAAAAAAAAAAACCAACAAAAAAACAAACAAACAAAAAAAAAAGGGAGAAACTGTATCTATAATATATATATATATAAATATATATATATTTTTAACCTGTTTTTTTTTCCTGATGCTCCTCCAGCCGTGTGTGTGGGTGTGTGTGGGTGTGTGTGCGAGTCAAGGGGTTGGGCACCGGGGCAGGAGCAGCGGGACCGGCCCCGGGAGGGGAGGGAGGGATTATTTCGAGAATTTGTGATGTTTTAACCGCGATTTTCAGCTAATTCCACCTTTTCTGAAGTGTTTGCACCCTCGGGGTCTGGCCTGGCTGGGAACCCCCCATGCCCTGTCCCATTCCCTCCCTCCCTCCTCCCTTGACAATCAGTGGCTCCTTCCCAGGGACTGCAGCACGTGGTTGAGACGTCGATTTTCGTTTTTTCAATATTCCTTTTTTTGTGCTGTATGGTGATGCGTTATTGTATATTCCACAATAAGGAGAAAAAAAATATATTAAAAAAAATGATGATAATAATAATAATAATGATTACCATGAGAAATTCTTATGAGTTTTGTTTGGAAACTCTTTCACTATATTTGTTGTAAAGAGGTTTACTATTAAAAAGAAAAAAAAATACACGTTTCTGATAATTTTCCGTGCCTCTGGCTCTTTATTTCCTGCTCTCTGTGTGGCAGGGTGCAGCAGGGTGACACTGGGGACATCGTGGTGACACCCTGGGCTCCAGGTTCTGGTTCTGGTGACACCCTGGGCTCCATCTCCAGGTGTTGGTGACACCCTGGGCTCCAACTCCAGGTTCTTATCAGTGCAAGAATCCACTTATCAGTGCAAAAATCACCTTATCACTGCAAGAATCCTCTTATCAGTGCAAGAATCACCTTATCAGTGCAAAAGGGGTGCAGGGGAGGGAGGAGCATCCAGGGGTGCAGGGGGGCGTTGGAGCATCCAGCCCCGATGCTTTATTTATTTTCACAAATTCAAAACCGGGTTTATTTCACGTACCAAATTAAAACCCAGGTTTTTATTTCCTTTAACAAGTTCCAAAATGAGTTTTTATTTCCTGTAACAAGTTCTAAGCCGGGTTTATTTGCTTTAACAAATTCTAGGCCAGGCTTTTATTTCCTTTAACAAATCCTTGACTGGGTTTTTATTTCCTTTAACAAATTCTAGGCCAGGTTTATTTCTTTTAATGAATTGGAAGCTGGGTTTATTTCCTGCAACAAATTCTAGGCTGGGTTTATTTAATGTACCAAATTCAAAGCCGAGTTTTTATTTCCTTTAACAAGTTCTAGGCTGGGTTTATATTTCCTTTAACGAATTCAAACCTGGGTTTTTATTTCCAGTAACAAATTCAAACCCGTGTTTATTTCCTGTAAAAAGTTCTAGGCCAGGTTTATTTCCTTTAACAAATTCAAAGCCGGGTTTTTATTTCCTTTAACAAATTCAAACGTGTGTTTATTTCCTTTAACAAGTTCTAGGCCAGGTTTATTTCCTGTAACAAGTTCTAGGCCAGGTTTATTTCCTGTAACAAGTTCTAGGCCGGGTTTTTATTTCCTTTAACAAATTCTAGGCCGGGTTTATTTCCTTTAACAAATTCTAGTCCAGGTTTATTTCTTTTAATGAATTGGAAGCCGAGTTTATTTCCTGTAACAAATTCTAGGCTGGGTTTATTTAATGTACCAAATTCAAAGCCGGGTTTACTTCCTTTAACAAATTCAAACCAGGTTAACAAATTCAAAGCCGAGTTTTGATTTCCTTTAACAAACTCTAGGCCGAGTTTTTATTTCCTTTAACAAGTTCTAGGCTGGGTTTATATTTCCTTTAATGAATTCAAACCCGGGTTTTTATTTCTGGTAACAAATCCAAGGCTGGGTTCATTTCCTGTAACAAGTTCTAGGCCAGGTTTATTTCCTTTAACAAATTCTTGACTGGGTTTTTATTTCCTTTAACAAACTCTAGGCCAGGTTTATTTCCTTTAACAAATTCTTGACTGGGTTTTTATTTCCTTTAACAAACTCTAGGCCAGGTTTATTTCTTTTGATGAATTGGAAGCCGGGTTTATTTCCTGTAACAATTTCTAGGCAGGGTATGTTTCCTTTAACAAATTCTAGGCCGGGTTTATTTCCTGCAACAAATTCAAGGCCGGATTTTTATTTCCCTTAACAATTTCGAGGCCGAGTTTATTTCTTGTAACAAATTCTAGGCCGAGTTTTTATTTCCTTTAACAAATTCTAGCCCGGGGTCGGGTTCGGGGGGCGTTTCCCCTCAGCGGCCGCCAGGTGGCAGCAGAGCGCAGCGCTGCGCGGCGCTGATTGACAGCTGTCAATCACCGGGGCATGGGAGGCTGGAAATGGAGTTCGAGGGGTGCGAGGCTTTGGGGATGCGGCGTGGGGGGGTTCGCGTCAGTTTGGGATGTTTCCATTGCTCATTGTCTCAAATGCTGGGGAGATCCTCAGTCTGGAACGAGTTCCTGAGTTCCTCAGTCTGGAACAAGTTCCTGAATTCCTCAGTCTGGAATGAATGTTTGAGTTCCTCATTCTGGAATGAGTTCCTCAGTCTGGAATGAATTCCTGAATTCTTCAGTCTGGAATGAATTACTGAATTCCTCACTCTGGAATGAATTCCTGAGTTCCTCAGTCTGGAATGAATTTCTGAGTCTGGAATGAATTCCTGAGTTCCTCAGTCCAGAATGAATTCTTGACTTCCTCACTCTGGAATGAATGCCTGAGTTCCTCAGTCTGGAACAACTTCCTCAGTCCAGAATGAATTTCTGAATTCCTGAGTCTGGAATGAATTCCTGAATTCCTCAGTCTCGAATGAATTCCTCATTCTGGAATTAGTTCCTCAGTCTGGAATGGATTCCTGAGCTCCTCAGTCTGGAATGAATTCCTCAGTCCAGAATGAATTTCTGAATTCCTCAGTCTGGAATGAATTCCTGAGTCTGGAATGAATTCCTGAATTCCTCAGTCTGGAATGAATTCCTCATTCTGGAAGGAGTTCCTCAGTCTGGAATGGATTCCTGAGTTCCTCAGCCCAGAATGAATTCCTGAATTCCTCACTCTGGAATGAATTCTTGAGTTCCTCAGTCTGGAATGAATTCCTCAGTCCAGAATGAGTTCCTGAATTTCTCAGTCTGGAATGAATTTCTTAATTCCTCCGTCTGGAATAAATTCTTGGGTTCCTCAGTCTGGAATGAATTCCTGAGCTCCTCAGTCTGGAACAAGTTCCTGAATTCCTCAGTCTGCAATGAGTTCTTCACTCGGGAATGAATGCCTGAATTCCTCAGTCTGGAATGAATTCCTGAGTTTCTCGGTCTAGAATGAGTTCCTTGGGAAGGAGTAAAGCCACAGAGATGTGTTTGATATGAACTGAGCACATTCATTGGCAGCCCAGAAAGCCAACACTGACCTGGGCACATCCCCAGCAGCGTGGGCAGCGTGTGACGGGGGGATTCTGCCCCTCTGCTCTGCTGAGACCCTGCCCTGCAGAGCTGCCTCCAGCACAGAGAGGACAAGGAGCTGCTGCAGTGAGCCCAGGGGAGGCCACAGAGATGATCTGAGGGCTCTGGAGCTCCTCTGCTCTGGGCACAGGCTGGGAGAGCTGGGGGGGCTCAGCTTAGAGAAGTAAAGGCTCCAGGGAGACCTCAGAGCTCCTTCCAGGGCCTAAAGGGGCTCTGGACTTTGGACAAGGGCCTGAAGGGACAGTATCAGTTTCTCTGGGTCTGGATTGAAGGCACTCCAGGCAGAAGTTCATGTTCAGACTCAGGTGTTTATTATTTATCAGTAAAACAGCCTCACAACCATGACTTCTGCAGCTTTTCATTAGAAGGCACAAAATGGCCAATAATCTTTTGTTACAAAGTCTTTTAAGACCAAACTATCCAGTTAAGAACTGGCACCTGGATTATTTTCCCTTTTAACCCAATAACTGATCCCAGTGGGGACTTTTCTGCCCAATTACAAAATGCCACCCAAACCCAAGAAGAAGAAGGAAGAAGAAACCCAGGATGACACCCTGTACATACTAAAAACCCCAAAACCTCAATTTCTCACCAAGTGATGCACCCACACTACTCTCTATAATCTATTTCACACTTGAGTGGATTGTGGTATATTCTGGAAATATACCACAGGAATATTTCAGGAAACTTTCTCCATGGATGAGGGTCACAGTCAGAGCTCCCTGGGGGTCAGGGCACCCCAGAGCAGACAGAGGAACATTCCCAGTGGTGCCCTGGGTTTCCACAGGACAGGACAAGGGGGGATGGCTTCCCACTGCCAGAGGGCAGGGATGGATGGGATTTTGGGAAGGAATTCTGGGCTGTGAGAGTGGGCAGGCCCTGGCACAGGTGCCCAGAGAAGCTGGCCCATCCCTGGAAGTGTTCAAGGCCAGGCTGGACAGGGCTTGGAGCAACCTGGGACAGTGAAAGGTGTCCCTGCCATGGCAAGGGGTGGGACAAGGTGAGATTTTGTTCCTCACAACCCAAACCATGCCCTGAGTGTTTGCTGAGCAGCCTGTGTGAGTGATGCAGGACCTGGATCAGCCCTGGACCAGCCCTGCCTTCCCTTTTGAGGCTGCTAATGGAGAAACATCATCATCATCATCATCATCATCATCATCATCATCATCATCATCATCATCATCATCATCATCATCATCATTATTATTATAATTATTATGTTGTTTATTATAATCATTACATCAATAATATAAATTATTATATTAATAATATTATTTATTATCGTAATTATAATAATTAATTATAATAATTATATTAATTATAATGTAATATTATTAATATATAATATAATATAATATAATATAATATAATATAATATAATATAATATAATATAATATAATATAATATAATATAATATAATATGATGTAATGTAATGTAATGCTATGTTATGTTATGTTATATGATACATATTATATGATATATATTATATGATATATATATTATATTATATTATATTATATTATATTATATTATATTATATTATATTATATTACATTACATTACATTACACTATATTATATTATATTACATTACATTATATTACATTACATTACATTATATTATATTATATTATATTATATTATATTATATTATATTATATTATATTATATTATATTATATTATATTATATTATATTATATTATATTATATTATATTATATTATATTATATTATATTATATTATATTATATTATATTATATTAATGTTTCTTCACAATTATTATATTATTTAATAATGGAAAAACCCCTGAGATTGGCTTCCCACTCCTGGGAAAGGACAGTTTGAAAAGTGGGACCAAAACCACCCAGCTCTGAGGGGCTTCTCCTTGCAGGGCTTTGTGCCAACTCTGTCATCCAGCCCCAAAATACCCAATTTTTGCTGAAAATGCCATTTTTGTTGCAATCTGCTTTTTCCAAGGAGCAGCCTGGGAGCTGTGGGAGCCCCTTGGAAAAAGCTCTGGCTCTTCCCTGGGTGGAACTGGGAATGGCAGCCCTGAGGGTCCATCAAAGGCATTTTTGGGAATTATTCTTGTTTATCAAAGACACTTTTGGGGAATTGGGGATGATTCTGGTTCATCAAAGGCACTTTTGGAGATGATTCTGGCTTATCAAAGACACTTTTGGAGATGATTTGTGTTTATCAAAGGCACTTTTGGGAATGGGAGATTATTCTGGTTTATCAAAGGCACTTTTGGAGATGATTCTGGTTTATGAAAGGCACTTTTGGCAATGGGGGATGATTCTCTTTGTCTCACTCTCCCTTTGTGCCAGAGGTGCTCTCTGCTCACCAGGGATGTGGCAGCCAGGGGAAAAGGAAGGAATAAAAGGGAAAATCCTTTGCCTTGGAGTTTTTCTCACCTGCATTTCCAACATTCAGTAACTGAGGAAGCTGAAATTTGTCTGTGGGATGATCTTTGTTTAGATCCTCTTCCAACTCCAGGTCTAATCACTCCCTGCAGCCACAAACTATTCTCAGTGTGCTCAAAGAACAGTAGAAGAATAGAAAAAGAGTAGTAAAAGAATGGTGAAAGAGTAGTAAAAGAATGGTGAAAGAGTAGTAAAAGAATAAAGCCCCAAATAATATTTTTTAATTTTTGAGCTATGGTCTCAGCTCAGAAGATACCTGCACTCAGCAGTAGGAGGGAATAGAGGAAATTTCAATAAGTTTTTGATTTTTTTTGATGTGAGGAGCAGGCCTGGGAGAGCCCCTTTGCAGAGCACAAAGTTTCCATCTGTGGCATCCCCAGTTTGCCCTGGTGTGTGCACTCACACCCCTCCAAAACCTCCCAGCTGCTGCACAGTGTTTATTTTACACCCACCCTGCTCACACTTTGAAGTAGATTTAAGCAACAACAACAAAATTATAGGCCCTGTATAAATCTTTAATCAGAACATGCTTCCCCCTCCGAGCCCGCACTGCTGTGCACAATCAGAACAAATCAAAAGAAAGCTGAGTAAATTATTCATTGGGAGTTTATTCCTGCTTTCCCTGCATGGAGGCAGGGCTGGGATGTGTGACTGTCTGGGACTGGTGGTGTTCATCCCAGAAAGGCACAGGATGGGCAATTCCTGCTCCTGTTCCCCTCAGGATGGGCAATTCCAGCTCTGTGTGCCCTCAGGATGGGCAATCCCAGCTCTGTTTGCCCTCAGGATGGGCAATTCCCGCTCCTGTGTGCCCTCAGGATGGGCAATCCCAGCTCTGTTTGCCCTCAGGATGGGCAATTCCCGCTCTGTGTGCCCTCAGGATGGGCAATCCCAGCTCCTGTTCCCCTCAGGATGGGCAATTCCCGCTCTGTGTGACCTCAGGATGGGCAATTCCTGCTCTGTGTGCCCTCAGGATGGGCAATCCCAGCTCCTGTTCCCCTCAGGATGGGCAATTCCCGCTCTGTGTGCCCTCAGGATGGGCAATTCCTGCTCTGTGTGCCCTCAGGATGGGCAATCCCAGCTCTGTGTGCCCTCAGGATGGGCAATTCCCACTCTGTGTGCCCTCAGGATGGGCAATTCCTGCTCTGTGTGCCCTCAGGATGGGCAATTCCCACTCTGTGTGCCCTCAGGATGGGCAATCCCTGCTCTGTGTGCCCTCAGGATGGGCGATTCCAGCTCTGTGTGCCCTCAGGATGGGCAATTCCTGCTCTGTGTGCCCTCAGGATGGGCGATTCCGGCTCCTGTGTGCCCTCAGGATGGGCAATTCATGCTCTGTGTGCCCTCAGGATGGGCAATCCCAGCTCCTGTTCCCCTCAGGATGGGCAATTCCCACTCTGTGTGCCCTCAGGATGGGCAATTCCAGCTCCTGTTTGCCCCAAGGCTGATCCAAACATTCAAAGCTGTTTGGAGAAGGGGCTTTTGGAGGTGGCATAATAATATTTATGTATTTATTTATTTATTTATTTATTTATTTATTTATTTATTTATTTATTTATTTATTTTATTTAGTATTATTATTAATATCAACATCATAATAATAATAATTACTATTATTATTAGAAGTGTCCTTATCCTTATCCATATATAATAATAATAATAGTAATAGTAGTAGTAATAATAATAATAATAATAGTAACAATAATTCCTTATTATTATAAAATAAACAATAATAATAAGGTAAGGATAAATAATAAGAAGAATATCCTTATTATTATCATTATCATTATCATTATCATTATCATTATCATTATCATTATTGTCATCACCGTAATATATTATATTACATTATATTATATTATATTATATTATATTATATTATATTATATTATATTATATTATATTATATTATATTATATTATATTATATTATATTATATTATATTATATTATATTATATTATATTATATTATATTATATTATATTATATTATATTATATTATATTATATTATATTATATTATATTATATTATATTATATTATATTATATTATTATTATAAACCTCCCAGTGTTTACCCAAGAAATGTCCAGCCCATCACTACAGCGTGTCTGATACAGTGCACTGCTGTCAGCTGTTAGTGGAATCAAACCCCTTTTTCTTAATTTTATTTTTAATTTCGTTTCAGAGTCACGCTCCACGGCACAAACTGCAAAAAATACATTTTCAAAATGTCCAAAACAGCCAGGTCGAGACCTTTCAGCTAACAACCCCCCCACCCCATCCTTGAAACCTAAAGCAGTGAAGGATTTTCCAGAAAATAATGGATCATTTTCCCATTTACCCATGATTCAAGGATTAATAACTAATCCCATCAAAGGACATCTGCTTAGATTGTTCCTTGTCAGTGAAAGTAAATAGAGCCTTTTAGTCTTTAGACCTAAACTCCTCTCAGGTTATTGTGCCCTGGAACCTCCTACAAGCTCTGGCTTTCTCTGTCGCTCCTGCTGTGCCTAACCCTGGAGGGAGAAAGCAAAACTTTGCGAGTCCCTGCACATAAAGGTTATTTGCTAGAATGGAGGAGAATTTTCTGGGCAAGCCGAGACCCTCACCCTGCCCTGGGGCTGGGCTGGGGCTGGGGCTGCAGCCCTGAGCCCTCGGAGCTCTTTGTGCCGCCCCTGGGCCACGGTTTGGGGTGGGAACGAGGGGCTTTGGCTCTCCCTAAAGCTTCCCCCCTGTTTATGGGGTGTTTCAGCTCAGAAAACATCAACCCATAAACCCCATCTGGGGTTAAATGGGAAAAGGAGGAATTGGTTGGGTCTGGGGGCAAAATGCCAGCCCTGAGCCCTCTGAGCTCTTTGTGCCGCCCCTGGGCCACGGTTTGGGGTGGGAACGAGGGGCTTTGGCTCTCCCTAAAGCTTCTCTTCTGTTTATGGGGTGTTTCAGCTCAGAAAACATCCCATAAACCCAAAACATGTCGTAAACCCCATCTGGGGTGAAATGGGAAAAGGAGGAATTGGTTGGGTCTGGGTGCAAAATGCCAGCCCTGAGCCCTCTGAGCTCTTTGTGCCGCCCCTGGGCCACGGTTTGGGGTGGGAACGTGGGGATTTGGCTCTCCCTAAAACTTCTCTTCTGTTTATGGGGTGTTTCAGCTCAGCTCTTCTGGGGTTAAATGGGGAAATGAGGAATTGGTTGGGTCTGGGTGCAAAATCTCCAGGAAAATATGGGATGGGGGCTCCAGGGGCTGGCAGGGGGACCTTGGGGGAAATGGGGGAAATGGGGAGGGGGTGACAGGGTTTGAGGGAAGAACCTCGTGGAAACAATGAGCTGCTTGTCAAACAATGGCCTGGCAGAGCATGATTTGGGTTTGCACCAGTGGGGCTCCCAAGGCTGATTTTTGGGGGATGGAGACATTCCCAAAGCTGATTTTGGGGGTGATGGAGACATTCTCAAACCTGCTTTTTGGGGGGATGGAGACATTCCCAAAGGGGTTTTTGGGGGGATGGAGACATTCCCAAAGCTGCTCTTTTATGGGATGGAGACAATTTTTGTGAATGGGATTTTTAGGGGATGGAGACGTTCCCAAAGCTAATTTTTGGGGGGATGGAGACATTTCCAAAGCTGATTTTTGGGAATGGAGATTGGGGGGATAGAGACATTTCCAAATCAGCTTTTGGGGTGATGGAGACATTCTCAAATCTGCTTTTTGTGGGGATGGAGACATTCCCGAAGGGGCTTTTTGGCGGATGGGGACATTCCCAAAACTGATTTTTGGTGGATGGGGACATTCCCAAAACTGATTTTTGGCGGATGGGGACATTCCCAAAGCTGATTTTTGGTGGATGGGGATATTCCCAAAACTGATTTTTGGTGGATGGGGACATTCCCAAAACTGATTTTTGGCGGACGGGGACATTCCCAACACTGATTTTTGGTGGATGGGGACATTCCCAAAACTGATTTTTGGCGGATGGGGACATTCCCAAAACTGATTTTTGTCGGATGGGGACATTCCCAAAACTGATTTTTGGTGGATGGGGACATTCCCAAAGCTGATTTTTGGCGGATGGGGACATTCCCAACACTGATTTTTGGCGGATGGGGACATTCCCAACACTGATTTTTGGCGGATGGAGACATTCCCAAAGGGGTTTTTGGGAGATAGGAACATTCCCAAAGGAGTTTTTTGGGGGGATGGAGATGGAGACATTCCCAAAGCTGCTTTTTGGGAAAGGAGATTTGGGGGGATGGAGATGACTTTTGGGAATGGGATTTTTGGGGGGATGGAGACATTCCCAAAGCTGCTTTTTTTGGGTGATGGAGACATTCCCAAAGCTAATTTTTGGGGGATGGAGATTTGGGGGCATGGAGGCGATTTTTGGGAATGGGATTTTTTGGTGATGGAGACATTCCCAAAGGGTTTTTTGAGGGGGATGGAGACATTCACAAAGGGTTTTTTTGGGGGATGGAGACATTCCCAAATCTGCTTTTTGGGAATGGAGACTGGGGGGATGGAGATGATTTTTGTGAACAGGATTTTTGGGGGGATGGAGACATTCTCAAATCTGCTTTTTGGGGTGATAGAGCCATTCCCAAAGGGGTTCTGGTGAATCCAAAATGTGAGAAAATCGCCCCAAATGAGAGAAGCCCTGTAATTATTGATGCCTGGCAGTGCCCAGGGCAGGAAGGTCCCACAGGGGACGTCCCTTGGGGTCACCTGGGGAGATCCTGGTGCCCAATCCCAGCTCCCTGCTCTCTCCTTATTTCCAGTGTGGAAATAACCACTGGTGCCCGTGCCAGGCAGTTGGAGGGATGCATGCTGTAAGCATTTCAGTACATCTAAAATTAGACTTTGTCTTTTTTTTTTCCCCCTACCAGAACACGGCTGAGCGTCTCATCCACCAACACCAGCTGTGGATTTTTTTATTTAATTTTTTTTTAATTTTTTTTTTTTTTTTTTTTTTGCTCTCGCTTTGGAAAAAGCTTCCTCAGAGATACAGACAAAAAAGAAACGCTGCTCCACCCCTCTCCCTCTCCCTGGCACACACAAAATATGAGAGAGGAGTAATTACAAACTGGGGGCTCTGGGCCTCAAACCCAGAGCCTGCTCTGGGCTTATTGAGGGGGAATCTTTGAAAACCCGATGGAAAGCAGCTCCATCAGCCCTTTTGCCACGTGGGGAAGCTGGTCCTGCTGTGCCCAGCCCTCTGGACCTGCAGCCCTGGTGCTGCTGTGATGCAGCTCCCAGCTCTGAGAAGGGGAACAATTGCAGGCAGAGCCAGTGGGAGTTCAAAAGGAGCAATAGTGAATTAAACGATGGCAATTTCCCTTATTTTCTGCTGCTTAAAGGTGCACGCTGGGAATGTTTAAATATCCTTGTTATCCCCTTCAGTACCTAGGGAACATTTTTTTAACGAGCTGGGCTGTAATCAGGCCGTGTTCGTGCCAGGCATCCCTTACAAGAGCTGCTCTCCAAAAGGGCTGCCCAGAGCGAAGCCCTTTGAGGCAGGAGGAAAAAGAAAAAAGGCACCTGCTGCAAGGAGGAGCAGGCAGCTGAGCTGGGGAAGGTGCTGGGGGGACGCTTCACCCAATTTTAGCAGGACAAAACACAGCTCCCTGCCAGTGCAGAAAAGGAATTTTGGTCTTTAGGTTTGGGGTTTGTGGGATTTTTCCTGGTTTTGTTGGTTTTTGGTTTTTTTTTGTGTTGGTTTGGAGTTGAGCTGAGGATAACATCACATCTGAGATGATCTGATGTAAATTCTGCTTATTTTCAGGCTTCAAGCCCCTTTTTCCCCTAAAGCTGCTGGGTCACACGGGTGCCTTTGAAGGCATCCAGCTTCTGCTCTGGGAGGACATTTCACCCAAATTTACCAGGATAAAACACAGCTCCCTGCCAGTGCAGAAAATGAATTTTGGTATTTAGTTTAGCTTTGGGGTTTGTGGGAATTTTTCTGGTTTGGTTTTTATTTTTTTTTTTTGGTGTTGGTTTGGAGGTGAGAATAACATCACATCTGAAATGATCTGATATAACATTTCCTTATTTTCAGGCCTTTCCCCCTGAAGCTGCTGGGTCACACGGGTGCCTTTGAAGGCATCGAGTATCTGCTCTGGGGGGACACTTCACCCAAATTTACCAGGATGAAACAGAGCTCCCTGCCAGGACAGAAAAGGAATTTTGGTGTTCAGTTTAGGTTTGGGGTTTGTGGGATTTTTCCTGGTTTGGTTTTTTTTTCATGATGGTTTGGAGGTGAGGATAACATCACATCTGAGATGATCTGATGTAAATTCTGCTTATTTTCAGGCTTCAAGCCCCTTTACCCCCGAAGCTGCTGGGTTACATGGGTGCCTTTGAAGGCATCCAGCTTCTGCTCAGGGGGGACATTTCACCCAAATTTACCAGGATAAAATAGAACTCCCTGCCAGTATAGAGAAGGAATTTTGGTATTTAGTTTAGGTTTGGGGTTTGTGGAATTTTTTTTTTTTTCATGATGGTTTGGAGGTGAGGATAACATCATATCTGAAATGATCTGATATAACATTTCCTTATTTTCAGGCCTTTTCCCCTGAAGCTGCTGGGTTACATGGGTGCCTTTGAAGGCATCGAGTATCTGCTCTGGGAGGACACTTCACCCAAATTTACCAGGATAAAACAGAGCTCTCTGCCAGGACAGAAAAGGAATTTTGGTGTTCAGTTTAGGTTTGGGGTTTGTGGGATTTTTCCTGTTTTTGTTTGGGGTTTTTTTTGTTTTTTTGGTTTTTTTTGGTGTTGGTTTGGAGGTGAGCTGAAGCTGAGGATAACATCACATCTGAGATAATCTGACATAAAATTTTCAGGCTTCAACCCCTTTTCCCCCCTAAAGCTGCTGGGTTACATGGGTGCCTTTGATGACATCGAGCTTCTGCTCGGCCTTTGGGCTGAAAATCCCAAAAAAAGCCATGAGAATCTCCTGAATTCCCAAACCCTCCACCTGAGGCAGGAAAGCTGGGCACAGCCACGAGGGAGCCACGAGGTTTTCCAACCCCGAGGCCAGAAGGGTTTGTGTGGCTGAGGGGTCAAGGATGGAGCCAGGACAGAGGATGAGGATGGGCAGGAGCTGCCCGAACGAGGCTGGCACAGCCTGGGCATGGCTTTGGAGCTTCTCTGTCCGCCAGCCTGCGCCCACCTGCTTCCAAATGCAGCTTTTGTTGGCATTTTCTTTGTCTGGAGAGGTGCTGGCACAGCCTGGCCCAGGCAGCAGCAAAAAATGCCCAGGGAGGGAAGAAAAATGCCATGCATGGAGCTGGGGATGGCACCAAGAGAAAGATATCTGTAAATAAATAAATTTATTTATTTATTTAGAGACCTCCCAGCTCCAGAGATTCTCCCCTTGCCCCAAACCTGCCAGGCAGTGCTGGCTGTGACCTGCTCAGGCAGCTGTACCCCAGATTTTGGGGTGATTGGGACTTTTGCAAACAAAATTTTGTGTTCGAAAGTCCCAGAGCAGCAGCCCCACACATTTAGGGCCCTTTGCGTGGGCATTGTGTACAGAAAATAACCCACGGCTTGTCTAAACCCCCTGCTTGTAGGGACTCAGTGTAAATACTCAATCTCAGTGCAAATCCTTCAAAAATCAAAAATTCTCTTTGACTCCAGTGTGGCCTTTCTTACAGAGCTTCTCCCCTTTATTTATGGGATATTTCAGCTCAGTTTTTTGGGGGTTAAACGGGAAAATGAGGAACTGGTTGGGTCCAAAATCCCCAGGAAAATCCGGGAGGGGGGAATGGGATGAGGAATTTTGAATCTCCCACACCTCTGAGCTGGCAGGCAAAAAAAAATAAAGGGAATTTCCTTAAAAAACCCAACCAGGGATTTGCAGGCTGCTCCTCTTTGGGGTCCCGCAGGGTTCCCAAAGCCCCACGGGCTCGGGGAGAGGGCAGGGGGCACCCAGGGCTGCAGGAGGGCACCGCAGAGGGCACCGCAGAGGGCATCGCAGAGGGCATTTTGCATTTTCAGAGGGCATTTCTGAGGGTGTTTTCAGGAGGCATTTTCAGAAGGCATCTCAGAGGGCATCTCTGAGGGCATTTTGCATTTTCAGAGGGAATTTTCAGAGGGAATTTTGCATTTTCAGAGGGCATCTCAGAAGGCATTTCAGAGGGCATTTCAGAGGGCATCTCAGAGGGCATTTTGTATTCTCAGAGGGCATTTCAGAGGGCATTTTCAGGACGCATTTTCAGAGGGTATTTTGCATTTTTAGAGGGCATCTCAGAGGGCACTTTGTGTTTTCAGAGGGCATTTTCAGAGGGCGTTTCAGAGGGCATTTTGAGAGGGCATCTCAGAGGGCACTTTGCATTTTCAGAGGGCATTTCTGAGGGTGTTTTCAGGAGGCATTTTCAGAAGGCATCTCAGAGGGCATCTCTGAGGGCATTTTGCATTTTCAGAGGGCATTTTGAGAGGGCTTTTGAGAGGGCATTTCAGAGGGCATTTTGCATTTTCAGAGGGCATCTCAGAGGGCATTTTATATTCTCAGAGGGCATTTCAGAGAGAATTTCAGAGGGCATTTTCAGGACGCATTTTCAGAGGGTATTTTGCATTTTTACAGGGCATCTCAGAGGGCACTTTGCATTTTCAGAGGGCATTTCAGAGGGCATTTTGCATTTTCAGAGGGCATCTCAGAGGGCATTTTGAGAGGGTATCTCAGAGGGCATTTTGTATTCTCAGAGGGCATTTCAGAGAGAATTTCAGAGGGCATTTCAGAGGGCATCTCAGAGGGCATTTTGTATTCTCAGAGGGCATTTCAGAGGGCATTTCAGAGGGCATTTTCAGGACGCATTTTCAGAGGGCATTTTGCATTTTCAGAGGGCATTTCAGAGGGCATTTTAAGCAGGTATCTCAGAGGGCATTTTGCATTTTCAGAGGGCATCCCAGAGGGCACTTTGCATTTTCAGAGGGCATTTTCAGAGGGCATTTCAGAGGGCGTTTTGAGAGGGCATCTCAGAAGGCATTTTGCGTTTTCAGAGGGCATTTCAGAGGGCATTTTGAGAGGGTATCTCAGAGGGCATTTCGCATTTTCAGGGGCACGGAGAGCCTCCCCCTGCAGTGCCCTCGCTGCAGGAATTGTTGCGTGGATGGAAATCCCTCTGTGCCGCGCTCAGGGCACACCCTGGCACACCCGGACGAGGTGCCCACAGGGCACGCCCGGGTTCAGGCACATCCCAGCGCCTTCTGCTCAGTTTTGGGGGTGCTGCTGCTGCATTGGTGCCCCCCATCCCCACTCTGGTGTTCGTGGGTCTCCCCGGCTCCGTCCTGGCACACCCGGGGGGCACCGGGGCACCCAAAAACCCCTCGGGATAACCCAGGAATGGGGGCATCCCTCCCCTGTCCCCTGGTGCGCTGCCAACCCGACTCTTTTTGGGGTGAATTTGCCTTTGTTTGGGTTTTCTGGAAGGTTTTTTTCACATTTTTAATGGCTCCCTGCGGGGCGGGGGTCGCTGCCTCCCCCTCCCCGAAAATCCCGGTGAAAATCCCCTAAAATCATCCGAGACCCAGCGGGATTTGCCTTCCAGCAGGCATTCCCTGCAAAAAATAAGTTTAAAGCTCCCGTTTTGCGGCGCTCGTGCCGCTTTTGGTGCCCGGTGGCAGCGCCTGGCACTGGAAAAATAAACGCGAAATGAGATGGGCACAAAGCTCCTGGGCTGGAGCACGCAGGAGGAGCCGAGAGAATTCCGAAAAAAAATGGGAGAAATTGCTCAACCGCTTTGCTCCAACCCCTCCTCTTCAAAGTTCGCCATCAGAGGAAATAAAGAGGCGCTTTGAGTCCCAAAAATCACAAAATCACCGTCTGTCCCGGCGGGAGGCAAAGGTTTTCCACCTTCTTGAATTGCTGCTTTGGGATAAGGAGGGGAAAAAAATAATAATCCACTTTATTTTTATTTTTATTTTTGGAAAAAATAAAAATAATCCACTTTTTTGGGGGGAAAAATAAAAATCCACTTTTCTTTTTTTCTTTTTTTTTTTTTTTTTAAGCATAATCTGGTGGAGGGTGGGGAAGTGATGCCAGAGGGTCTCGGGGCTGAAATGGGAATTTCTGATTTCTGCAGGGAAATCGGCTCCTCTCGGTAGCTGCGGATTTGCCAAGAGAGGGGGAACATAAAGGGAATTTCAAATTTTGGAATTTCCTTTCCATCCGGCGCTGCCCACGCTTCCAAACTGACGGGGGGTTTGCAGGAACGGCGGCTGAAAATAATAATAATAATAATAATAATAATAATAATAATAATAATAATAATAATAATAATAATAATAATAATAATAATAATAATAATAATAATAATAATAATATCTGGGACGGGCAGAAATGGTCACGGCTCCTCCGCCCGCGGCCGCGCAGGATGTTCGTCGTTTCTGGCCATTTGCAGTAAATAAATGGATTTTTAAAATCTAATAATAATGGTGAGAGTTTAAAAAATAATAAAAAAAAAAATATCCTGGTGAGTCGGGAATTAAAGAGGAATGAGGTAGAGGAATGCAGAGACCCGGACGGGGCTGGGAAAAGCGGCTCAGCTGCCGAGATGGAAAGGGAAAATGCAGAAAGAGGCTTTTCCCAAAAAATAAAAATTTAAAAAAATTATATTTTATCTGAAAAACTGGAAAGAAAGAAGGGAAGAGACGCCCGCAATTCTCTCAATTGCTGTTATCAACTCCGTGCCCCGGGGCTGGGCTGCTGCCACCCCCACCGCCCCCATCCCTCGCTGACGTTTTGTTCACTTCGGGTGTTTTTATCTGTATTTTTATCACTTAAACTAAACCAAAAAATCGGGAATTGATTCCTGATTTTGAGGTCATTCTCGTTATCCGGGTGTTTAAACCACGGGCGAAAGGGAGAAAATGTTATTTATTAAGGGGAAAAAGGAAATAATCCTGAGTAGGGAAGAAAATCGGAGCTCGAGATGAGACGGGAGTTATTTTTTTAATACAATTAAAAAACAAATTACAAATTTGTGATAGGAGGGAAATAATTCCCAAATCGAGGGGGAAGCCCCGCGCAGGGGGAAACTTTGCGAGATGCCAAAGGCGAAAAACGGGGAAAAATCCTCGCCTTGCGCTGCTGCTGCCGTGTCCCCCCAGCTTTAACCAACACTCAGGAAATGCCAGGGAGATTTTACCCCTAATCTCTGCTTATCGAGCAAAAAAAAAAAAAACAAAAACAAAAACAAAAAAAAAAAAAACAAAATAAAACCCCGCGCTGTTTGTAAAAGCGGGGAAGTCGCGGTGCAGAACCGGGGATCTGCGCTCCGCGGTGGGGTTTTATTGTTAATAAAACGCAAGAAGTTCAGAGGTTACCTTGAAAACACTCCCTGGGGCCGGGGCTGGAGCGCTCGGAGCCCGGCTCGGGCCCTCCGCTCGTGTTTTATTCCCAATTTTCGGGGTTTTGTTACCGGGCCGGGCTGAGGGCACCGCGCCCTTTGGGGAGCGGCTCCCGGTACCGGGGCCGGGCCGCGCTGCTCGTTAATGGCAAAGGGGGAAAACATTAATTGGAATTAAAGAGCTAATTGGGAGCAGGCTCACGGGCCCCCTCAAGCACTCTTTGCTTTCCTCCAAACGCACCCAAACACCCTCAAATCACCTTTTTTCCCCCCCGTTATCCCCGTTTTCCCCGCACGCCTCACCCCTTTCCCACCCCCCAAAAGCCGCCTCGCTTTTCTCTCCGTAGCTGCCGAGAGAGAGCGAGGTTGCCACATTTGCATATATGCTAATGAGCTCCTAATTGCCAGGCTCGCCGCGCTTTGCCGATCGATTCCGAGCAATCCAGAGGTTAAGGAAGCTTGGAAATAGCGCGGCTCTGAGCTCGCCAACACCCCCCTCTCCCCTCCTTCTCTCTCTCTCGCACCACGGAGCTGGCCCCGCATTTGCATCCCAACTTTTTTTAACTCTCCCACGTACACTTTACGTATCGGCTACGTGGAGGCTGCTCGGCCGCTCCTATATATCCGTACGGCGGGCACGGCCCCCGCTCCTCCGCTCCAGCGGCGGCTCCGGGCACGGGGGCACGGCCAGGGAGAGCCGGGCAGGTGAGGGCAGGGCACGGTGGGCACGGTGGGCACGGAGCTTGATGGGCACTGAAAGGAGGGGCACCGCTCCAAGCTGTCAGGACTCTCTGCCCATCAAACGCATCCCCCCCCAGGTGGGTGAAGAACTCGGGGTGACTCAAGAGAAAAGGAAAAGGGGGAGCATCGCTCACCCAGCCCGCGGAGCCCCCGCGGAGCCCCCGCGCAGCCGGACAGACAATGTGAGACTTGGCGGAACAAAAGCGGCGGGGCTTGGGTTGCTGAACACGTCTGAGGCCAGACGAGCCGCGCGATTTATTGGACTCGGTGAGAAAACCATAATAAAAAAAAAGAAAAAAAAAAAAAAAAAAAGGAAAAAAAAAAAAAAAAAGTAAAGGGGGGGACGGGGGGGTGGAGGGGGGAGAGGACTCTCAAAGAGTCTTTATTATGGGCCGGGGGCCGCAGCGCTGCGGGGAAAATGCCCCGGGAGAGGGTCCAGCTCCTGCCTGGGGTCGGGGATGAGGGGTCGGAGTTGCTCCTAAATCCCCGGGCCAGGGGGAGCTTCCTTCCCTTTTCCCTTTTCCCTTTTCCCTTTTCCCCTTTCCCCCCTTTTTCCCATTTTTTCCCCTTTTCCCCCCTTTTTTTTCCTTTTTTTCCCCTTTCCCCTTTCCTCCCATCCCGCCGCATTCCGGCACCCGAGCGCAGAAAGTTTGGGCACGGCCGAGCGCGTCCATCCTCGCTGCTCTCCCGGCCCGCAAGCGACCCAAAGCCACTTTGGGTGAGGGATTCACTTCTTCCACCTCCTCCCGGCTGGAATAAATCCAGATTTTGGGGTGCGGAGTGCCCGGGGCAGGGGATGGCAGCGGCCTGGCTCTCTCCAAGCCCCGGCGCTTTGTGCTTTGCTCCAGGGGATGCTCTCGGAGGGACCCCCAAATCCTCGCTCTCAAAGGGGTGCCCGAGGGTGCTCTGGGGGTCGGGCTGAGCCTCGGGGAGGGGGCAGCGGTGACAATGACACCGGGGAAGAGGGGACAGAAGGCTCCTGGTGCCCCCATCCCCGAGCAGGAATTTGGGGAGGGTTGGGATGCGCGGGGCTGGATCCCAAATTTGGAAGAAGCCAATGAATGAAAATGAGAGTGGAAATAAGCCCAGAGCGAAGGTTCTGCACATCCTCCGAGGCAGAACGGAGCGGGAAAGGTTCCTCCCCACCTCGGGAACTTCTCCCCGTGAGGAATTTTCTTAAATTTCTCCCCCCCACCATAACAAGGTGGGAGCCTCTTCATTAATAGCCCTGAACGCCGAGAATTCCTGCCCTGGGGTGGCCCCGCTAAGGCTCCTCTTCCTCAGGCCGTGCAGGGAACCCAAATTCAACGGGTTTGGGGGTTTTTATAGAAGTTATTAAAGCCAAACGTGGTGCTCCGGCCGAAATTCGCCTCTCGGTCGCAGCGGGCCCGGGTGTTCCATTCCAAAATCCCACATGGCTTTTTTGGGCGTTTATTTTGGTTGTTTTTTTCCTGCCGAGGAAGCTTTAATCTTCATTTTCATTTTAATTTTTATTTTAACTAGTATTTTAGTTCTCATTGTCCTTTTTTTTTTTTTTTGTCGTTGTTGTTGTTTTGGTTTTGCTCTTTAAAAGCCTCATCCCTGTCCTTGATTCTTTCCTCAGCGAGGGGAAGAAGCAGCGCTCAAAGAGTGCACGGGGGAAAAAAATCAACCCGAGCTTATTTTGGGCTTTTTTGGGGCTATTTTTGGGGTCGTACACGGACTCCTGGCTCTGCAAAAAATGCCCACGGTCCCACCAGGTCAGGTCCTCCCCGTTTTTAGCCCCCGGAAATTAAGTTTTTATATAAGTGCGTGGAAGTTTTAAGGCTGGAAATCCTCAAATCTGCCGTTCAAAGGGAGATCCCGCCGTCTGCTTCCTTGCGGTTTGGATTGGGGTTTTTTTTTTCCCCTCAGAAAGACAGCAAAGCACGGAGCAGGTTTTTATTTGTCAAGACGCTCAAAACACACGCGAGCATTTCCTGCAAATCGCTCGTGCCCTTCCCTAAATCCTCCCAGATCGGGTTGGTTCTAACGCGATGTTAAATAAAATTAGAAATAAAAATGCACTGTCATCGGGGTAATCCCAGGGTGAATACAAATTTGAAAGCGAAATCCGTGTCTTTGCAGCCTTTTTCAGGCTAAATCGCAAAATTCGTCGTGTTTTTTTCTTTTTTGGCAGGTTAAAAAAAAATATATTATAATTTCTGGAGGGGACCGGAATAAAAATTAAGAATTTTAAAATGTGAATTTAATAAAGAGGAGAATCAAAAGAGGGACAAGCAGGTTGTGTGCCTAAAATCTCATCTCATTTTCGTGTGCCTAAAATCCCATTTCATTTTTGTGTGCCTGAAATCCCATCTCATTTTCGTGTGCCTGAAATCCCATTTCATTTTCGTGTGCCTAAAATCCCATTTCATTTTCGTGTGCCTAAAATCCCATTTCAGTGGCGATGGGGAACGGTCCCAGCCGGACCCCACCGAGCTGTCCCACGGCCCCGGGGGCTGCATGGGCACAGTGGGCACCGCTGCTTTTTTTAACCCTTTCCCTCTTTTCGGTTTCTTTTCCAGGAGAGCCCCGGCCCTCTCTGCCCTCGGAGAAGCCGCTGCTGGCCCAGGTGGGTGATGGGGAAACCACGGAGGGGAGAAAAGAAACCACGGGCAGCGCCCAGCCCGGGGGGCGAGCGGCTCCAGGAGGGGTCAGGGAGGGTCCCTGCCCTGATAGAAATTGGGGGAATGCAATCTGGGTATGGGGGTGCAGGTGGGAGGAACCCTGGGTGCCTCCAATGGGTGCTGCAGCCCCTCCCTTACCCCGTGAGCATCCATAAAATCTTCCCGAAATCTGCGTTTTCCCTCTCAGCTAAGTCTGGAAGGACGAAGGGAAAGGGGAAAGGTGCAACACCAGCACCCCAAAAACCCTTTTGTGCAAGGGGGGACTCGCAGAGAACTGGGCAGGAGGCCACGGGGTGGAACAGCCTGAGGAGCAGAGCCCCAGGGCTGTTTTGAGGCTATTTTGGGGCTGTTTTGGGGCAATTTTGGGGCTATTTTGGGGCAATTTCCACTCCCCCAACCCCCTTTCTCCATTCCAATGCTGGGGCCACACCAGTGGGTTCCCATTTTCCCAGTGGGGGGAACTGGGAGAGAGGGCCCTGCCAGGTCGGAGTGGCTGCGCTGGTGGTGAGAGCAGCAGAATCGAGCTCCAGAAAGAGACAAAAGCCATGAGAAACTTCCCAGGCCAAACTCACAGACCCCAAAAACCAGCTGGGAAAAAAAAAATAATTCCAAGGTAAAGAAACCTATAAGAGAAAATGAAAAAAACAAAACCAAAACAAAACCAGCCCCAGTCCTCTGTTCTTGCTCAAGGAAAAATCATGGTGGGGTTTTTTGGCTTTTTTTCTTTTTGTTTTGGTTTTTTTTGTTTTTTTGTTTTTTTTTTTTTAATGGGATCTATATTATAGCAGGGAAATCAAAGGGTAATTAACGGTGGGGTTAAAACTAGAGGAGTAAACCAGCATTTGATTCCATTTGGGATCTGCACACCGCGGCCAGGCCTTGGCACTGACACTGGCACTGGCACTGGCACTGGGTGGTGTTCGCCTCCCCGAGAAGGGGAAGCCAGGCAGGCTGAGCCTCTGGTGGGCACAGAGGTGGCGACCTGGGGACATCGGTGCTGGCAGGGCGGTCACGGCTGGGGCAGGGGGCACCTGGCACTGCCCAGGGCTGGTGGCCATGAGCGGCGGCGCTGGGGGTGGTGGCGATGCCCGTGGCGATGAGGAGCGCCGCGTGAGCCTGGTGAAGCGCAGGCCATGAGCGTGGCGATGAAGATGATGATGATGAGGGCGATGCTGGACGCGCCGATGGCGGGGAGAGGCCAGAACGGCGGAGGCCGTGGCCGCGATGGGGCAGGCGGGGGTGACGGGCGGCGATGCCAGGCTGGGGGGGTGCCGGTTTGGGGGTACCAGCTTGGGGGGTGCCAGCTTTGGGGGGTGCCAGCTTGGGGGGGTGCCAGGTCGCGCGCGGCCCCTCCCCAGCCCATTGATGAAGCGGGAGCGCTGCAGAGGGGTGGGAACGGCGCGGGTGACGTCAGGCGGGTGCGGGCCAATCAGCGGCCGCGGCGAGGGCCGGGAGTGTGAAAGCATGAATGAAAAGTGCCGCGCGCCGCTCCCCCCGGCGCAGAGGCTGCGGGCAGCGGCTGCGGGCACCAGGTACGAGCCGAGCCGAGCCGAGCCGAGCCGAGCCTGGCCGGGCCGAGCCGAGCCGAGCCTGGCCGAGCTGAGCCGAGCCGAGCCGCCGGCAGGGCCCCCCGCGCTACCCGAGCTGCGCTCCGCGGGGGCGGAGGAGCCGCGGGGTCTCGGCGGAGCGAGGGCTCCGCGCTCCCCGCAGCGAGAAGGGTGAAAGAGGGACGCAGGTGAAGGAGGGATGGAGCGGAGGGGAGAAGGGAGGGACGCGATGCGGGGTGCGAGGGGGGGATGCGGGTTCCTTTCCCCGAGGAATGGAGGGATGCGGGCTGCCCTGGAGAGGAGGAACGGTGCGGGGGATGCGCGTTCCGCGCCGGAGGAGGGAAAGGGTGGAGGGACGCGGGTCACTCTGGAGAAGGAGAATGAGGGTTCCCCGCCGCCCCCCGGGGAAAGGAAGGATGGAGGGAAGCGGAGCCCCCGAAGCGAGGACGGAGGGATGCGTGTTCCCCGCGAAAGAAGAAAGGACGGAGGGATGCGGGGAGAGCAAAGCCGGGGATGCGGGGAGAGCAAAGCCGGGGATGCGGGGAGAGCAAAGCCGGGGATGCGGGGAGAGCAAAGCCGGGGATGCGGGGAGAGCAAAGCCAGGGATGCGGTTCCCTGGCGGGGGAAAGCTGCGCTCTCCCTCCCCCTGAACGAACGGAGGGATGCGGGTCCCGCTCCCTGCCCGAGATGCGCGGTCCTTGCTCAGGGCCGGGGTCCTGAGCCGCGAGCAGGAGTCGCTCCCTTCCTTCTTTCCTCCCTTGCATCCCTTTCATCATTTCCTCTGTGTTTTCTGTGTTTGTTCCTTGCTATTCCCCCAGATCTTGGCTGAATCCAAAGCATCACAAGTTACTATTTATATTAACCGGCAGGTTTTGCTCGCAGTCATTTTGTTTAGAGAGCGTTCAAACGCATTTGTGGGTGGGGAAATGTCCTTTTGGTCTTTTACGCATATTTTAAGTTGTGGGTGCAAATTCTATTTGCTTTGATTATTACCAGTTTGAATGCATTAATTTGATAGTTATTAAAAATAATGTGGGCTTAATTCTCGGCACCTGCAGAACATCATTTGGTTTGCAAATGAAACAAATTGGAACTCGGCAGAAAATAGGCAGCCCTTGCGTGGTTCTCCTGTAATTCTGCTCCAAATTGTGTTTCCTAGGGGCCTGATCCTGCCTGTCCCAGCGATGCTCAGCACTCTGGGCTGCTCGGGCTGCAGGAGCAGGGCCGGGGCTGGAGCTCTGTGAAGATATTCCGGATCTGGCTGTTAATATTTGCATCTCTTTTTATTCGTTTTCCTCCCCTCGTTCCTTCCTTAAAAGCCACGTGCCCCCCGAGCCCCTGGAGAAGAGGAGGTTGGCTTTTTCCTGCTGATGCTGTAGACTCCAGGGGTTGGTTGTTATCTTTGGTTATCTAGCTGTATGAGTGGTGTCGATTCTTCATAAAGCTAGATAACCGAAAGTAAAAATAACCCCATTACACGCCTGAGGAGGATGTGGAGAAGAAAGGAAATTCATCAAAAAAAGGAAGAGGAGGAAAAGAAAAATATTAAAAAAAAAAAAAAAAAAAAAAGAAGCCCCAAAAAAAAAAAAAAAAAAAAAAGAAGAGAAAGGAGATGAGAGGCGGAAAAAATGGGGGAAAAGACAACTTTCAGAGACTGGAATTAAAACCTGAGGTAGGATTTTTTTTTTTTTTTTATAAAGAACCTATTTGCCTCCTGTGATTTTAAGAGTTTAGTGGTTCTGGGCATGTGAAGAAACCGTCTGTGTTGAGAAAGACAAAGATGTTGCCGCTCTCTCCTCGGCCGTTAACTGTAATTGAATTAACAAAGTAAAACTTCCAATCAGATTATGAATTAGTTAAGTCCAGGACCCAGACTACAGATCAAGGATGAACTTTCATTGCATAACCAGTCATAGAGCATCAGAAAATCCATAAATCAATACAGATTACAGTGTTGGATTATCTGTTTAATAAAGCAGCAACAGAGCAATGTTTATTAATGGTTGTTTTGCAAATACGAGTGCTGGATTCTTTTTCCTTTTTTCTACCTTCCCTCCCCCTCTTCCCTATCTGTTATACAGATACATAAATTTTCCTCCCTGACAGCTATAACTTGATATCAGTATTAGAAAGAGGGATATGGTGATTTGTAAAATGGTTTCTTGCAGTTTTCTTTGTTTTTCTTCCCTTGTGTCTCTATTCAAATGCTTCCTTTCTTCTTTTAACCCTTTGTTTATGAATGTTGCTTTGAATGGACTCAAGATTCTAATTTGGGGATTTACAAGGGAGATTTTATATATATATATATAAAACTTGTGTGTGGAACCTCATGAGACTAATTGAGGAACTTGATTTTGCTTAATTTATCTTCTCTGCCAATTGATGTTGGTTCTTATCCCTCTTTAATGGATTATGTATCAACCTATTCCTTATGGAAACTGGGATTTTTTTTAATCTGCTCTACCCTAGAAGGGAATTTTGAGTCAAAGAGGTGAGCTGGGTGCTTCCCACTTGCTTTTAATAATCAGACTGGGTGCCTGAGATGCCACCTACAAATCACAGCAACCTATTTGAAAAGGTGTCTTGATCTTGCTTAGGAGAGCACAAAGATCTCATGGTGGATTAAGATAAAATAATATTGGAACGGTGATTCCAAGGAGGAAAAAAAAAACAACCTAAAACCAAAAAAGACTTTATAATAATAAAGAGCTAATGTGGGTGATGGCACCTGAACTAATTTTGGAAAGGAGCAATTATAGCTTTGTGATTTTATGCAAACCCTCTTGTGAGAGATGTAGAAATGAGCTGACTTTTGACCTGTGCCGGACCCGCTCGTTTCGCTCGTGTGCTCGTTGGGATCTCTAAAAACCCAAAAGGGCACAAGGAGCTGTCCCTGGCCCTTCCTTCAGGGAAGGGCTGTGGTGCTGGGTGTGATGTGACAGATTTATCCTGCTCAGATGAATGCTTGAAATTAATAAACAAGATTTTATTCCCCCTCACCCATGGCCTTTAATTCAGAATAATTTAGCACGCGTGTTAAGTGGAGTTCTGTGATGATCTGCTTGGGGAAAGCTTAGGGAGAACCTTCTTTCCTTCTTCCCACTGAGGTTCTGCCATTGTTCCTGGTGCTGGCAGGGATGTAGGGAAGTTTTTACAGGCTCTTGTTTGATTCCCTGCTCTCCTTTGCCATCGTGCTGCTCCTCCCTGGGGCGAGCGAGGTGCTGCTCTCCTGGCCAGGCTGTTTGTCCCCAGCCAGAGAGGGACAACAGAGGGCAGGACAACAGGGAACGACCTCCATGGGCAGGGAGAGCAGCCTCCAAGGAAGGGGAGACCTCCTCCATGGATGCTCAGACCCAGGGAGAGCGGCCTCCAAGGAAGGAGAGACCTCCTCCATGGATGCTCATACCCAGAGAGAGCAGCCTCCAAGGAAGGAGAGACCTCCTCCATGGATGCTCATACCCAAAGAGAGCAGCCTCCAAGGAAGGGGAGACCTCCTCCATGGATGCTCAGACCCAGGGAGAGCGGCCTCCAAGGAAGGGGAGACCTCCTCCATGGATGCTCATACCCAGAGAGAGCAGCCTCCAAGGAAGGAGAGACCTCCTCCATGGATGCTCACACCCAAAGAGAGCAGCCTCCAAGGAAGGGGAGACCTCCTCCATGGATGCTCACAGCCTGAGCACCTCAGGGTGACGTTGGCTTGGCTTTGGTGACAAAGCTCTCGGCACGGAACTCTCCTCACTCCTCCTTTCCCAGGCCAGGAGAAGTCCTGCTGGGTGTCCACACCACTCCTGGGTGCTGGTGCTCCAGGATGTGTCCGAGATGTCGGCGCCGAGCGGTGGCCCAAGGTCTGGGCGTGAAAGGGGACAAGGGACTTTTATTCAGGCTGAGCCCTGGGAAGGTGCCATGTGCCATCCACCATTGGCCCGTGGCTTCCCTCGAGGAGGGGGAAAAAGCCTTTTTCTCCAATCAGGGGCTGGGAGTGCTGCTGTGGGAGCATCTTTGGGTGTTCCTGGGCGACCAATCGCGGGCTCCGCGGCGCTGCCATAGGCTGCTTTGGATGGTGTCACCTCTTGGCTCTAACAAAGGCATGAGCAGGAGTGGGGGGATGTAAACTGGGACAAGGATGAAACTCCTCCAAGAATTTAGCAAAGCATGTGTGGAGGGCCTGGAGCCAGGGGCAGGAGGTGCCTGTGCTGGTTGGTGATGTAGAGGGTGGGTTTCAAGCCCATCAGGCCCAAGCTGCCTCTCTGGAGCTTTTGCACCTCATTCCCAGCTCCAAAAATCTCTCTTTAAGATGCTTGTGACCCCCACTGCCATTCAGGGACGTGGTGACACTGTGGGGCTACAGCACCTCCATGTTCATCACCCATCCCTTTGTGCTCCCAGCTTGGAGGGGAAATGGAACCAGTTCAGCCCCCTCAGCCCTTGGATGGGTTCCTGGGGGATTTCTGGTGCCACAAGCTTTGCTGCAGTTTCTGGGTGTTGTTGGAGCATGTCACTCTGGCTGGATAGAATTTCTTTTTAATTTGAGTTTTTGTTGTGGGGAATGACCATTTCCAGTGGTGGAAGTGTCTGTGTGACTGTGAGCTGGCTCTCTACAAGAGTTTAGGAATAACCTTGCAAATAGCTGATTTTTAAATTTTTTTCCCTTTTTTTTCTCCCTGATTTACTCCTGGAGTGCTGTAGCAGTAAGCCCTGTGTGTTTGCGTGACATTGATCCAAATTGCAGTTTACATGTGGCCGTTTAAGCTTGCTTGGACACTCTGATTTGACTGGTTAACACTCAGCACTGTCTACTCTGCTCTCCCTTCTGGCCACATAACTGCTGGAGACATTAATAGGAGACACACTCGTTTGGGAGCGAGGTATCAGCTCTCCACATCGTTCTCTTGCTTAGCAGCAGTTTGGAATCGGGGAGAAAAAGAGAGAAAAAATGCGATACTGATTTTTCTGTGATTCAGTGAGTTGTTGAGGAGAACGAGCCTATGCAAATATAATTGTTGAAAATGATTAATTTCACTCAGTGGATCTCCTTTAGGTTTTGGGTTTGATGCTTGTGTTGGCAGTGCAGAAATGCAGCAGAGCAGTTTGGTGCTGAGGCCAAAGCCCTCTCATTGTACTGCGGGTCAGGGGACTGGCAAAAGGGCAGAAATTCTTGTGCTGGTTGGTGCTGCCAGTGGATATAAACTTTTACTTTGTGATGGATAAAATATGTATATTTTCTTTCTTAAATTTCTTAAATTTCGTATTTGAAAATTCTCAGTGCAGAATGATGAAAAGTAGCTTAAAAACGTTTTTTTAAAAATAATGATTTTATAGCGTCTGAGGAAAATACATTTCCCTATTGAGGGAATTTTTTTGCTGGCCTTTTACAGTTTTAAACTGAAAACAAAAGGAGGCCCTGATGGCTCAAGCCCTTTGGTAGATGAAGTGTCCCTTGTCCTCCCAGCCCAGTCCCATGCAGCCTGGCTTGGGCAGGTGTGGAGTGGCACGGCAGTGCCACCACAAAGAAATCCCACCAATACCATCGAAATTTGCATGTATCTATTTCATTTTAAAATGCACGGATTGAATTCCTTCCCACAAGCAGTCGCAGCTGGGTTTGGAGGGAGAGGGGATGGTTTTTAGAGATGCTCTCACAGCAGGGCTGGCAGCCAGCGGTGACTTGTTCCCAATCCTCAAAGCTCTGCTCTTTTTGGGGTGCTGCTGGTCCAGCTGGGTTTGGGGGCATCTCTGTACCAAGGAAAGCGTGAGGGCTCTGCCACGGGCACCTAGAGGCTCAGAAATGCTGATGGAAGCCTCCAGCTGCTCGTCCGGGGCTGAGAGGGGAGTACATCTTTGTGCTGAGAACAGAGTCTTTCCTCTTCAAACAATCAGGGCTTCAAACCCCTGAGCGTTTTCAAGGGAGCGATTTTTATGTCGGGATTATGATAAAGCGGCTGAGTGGGCGCTAAGCCGCCATAGGAATCAGATCAGGCCCTGCTTTAATTTCAGCGAGTGGCGGTGTGTGGGAACGGAGGCTGGGCTGATGCTCGGAATTACCCGAGCTCTGGGCTCGGAGCTCAGCCTGCAGGAGGCTGGGCAGGCTCCTCTTGTCCTTGTCCCCATCGCGTCTGGCACTTCTCAGGGTGCTCTGCAGCGCCCTGGGGTGATTTTGGGCTAGCCAGTGCCTATTTCTGTATGGCAGAAAAGGAGATTTCTTGAATCCCCAAACGCTGCGTGCCCAGCGCATGGGGCCGGGCGGCTCTCCCGCACCCCGCCCGAGGGAAGCAGTGCCCCGAGGGGGGGACAGCTCGAAGGAAAATGATGAGCTCTGTGCTCCTGAGGCTGCTGAGGAGACGGGAGCCAGCGGGCAGGTGGCTGAGATGCAGCCGGGGTGATTGGATGTGAAAGCGGAGCTCGGTTCTCGCCGCCCGCGCTGGCAGCTCCGCGCTCCCATCGCCGCGGCCGCCGCTGCTTTTGCTGGCCCAGCCTTGTGCTGCCGGCATGCCGGGGGGGCTAAACATAGTCCTGGGGGGTATTTCGGACTGCCCGGAGGGATTTTCATGGATAGATATAAAAAGGGACGTGTGCGTGTGAGTCCCGACGCTTCTCGCTGGCCGAGCTGGGGAAGGGGCGGCGGCCGCGGGCAAGGCTGGCACGGCCCTGGGTGGTTTTGCAGGAAAAGAGATGGGAAACTTTGTTTTAGGGTGCCAGCTGTGGAGAGGGATGCCTGAATGCTGGGATTGTGGCTGGGGGTGTCCGTGTGTCTGCAGGGCTGGTGGGGAGGTCTTGGACCGGGACTCGTGCTGAATCTGGGTCTCAGTCTTGAATCTGGTTCTCAGTGAATCATAGTCTCTTGAATCTGATTCTCAATGGATCACAGTCTCTTAAATCTGGTTCTCAGTGGATCACAGTCTCTTGCTCCCTGGTTATCAGTGGATCACGGTCTCTTGAATCTGGTTCTCAGTGGATCACAATCTCTTGTTCACCAATTCTCAGTGGATCAATGTCTCTTGAATCTGGTTCTCAGTGGATCACAGTCTCTTAAATCTGGTTCTCAGTGGATCACAGTCTCTTGCTCCCTGATTATCAGTGGATCACGGTCTCTTAAATCTGGTTCTCAGTGGATCACAATCTCTTGCTCCCTGGTTATCAGTGGATCACGGTCTCTTGAATCTGGTTCTCAGTGGATCACAATCTCTTGTTCACCAATTCTCAGTGGATCAATGTCTCTTGAATCTGGTTATCAGTGGATCACAGTCTCTTACTGGTTCTCAGTGGATCACAATCTCTTGCTCCCTGGTTATCAGTGGATCACATCTCTTGAATCTGGTTCTCAGTGGATCACAGTCTCTCGAATCTGGTTCTCAATGGATCACAATCTCTTGAATCTGGTTCTCAGTTCATCACAATCTCTTGAATCTGGTTCTCAGGGATCACAATCTCTCTAATCTGGCTCTCAGTAAATCACAGTCTCTTCCTCACTGTGTAACCCCAGTATTTATCCTGCTACAGCTGGGACAGGCTGAGACCTGGCATCTCTAACTGTCCAGCTAAAGCTGTGTAATCCTCACCCAGCATCGCGGCCAGGGCTGGAGCTTCGACTTTGACAGCCCGAGCTGGGTGTAAAAATAATTGTAATTCCACTTTTGGGGGCTTGAATATTGCTGGAGCAGGGACAAAAGGAGCAGTGGCAGGGTGCTGGTGCAGGAGGAGGGAACATCCACGTTGGGTGCATCTGCTGCCTTTAACTGCTTGGTCTGGTGTGATGCATTTTTACAGGCAAGCAGAGGACAGGAGGTAGAGCTTGCTCTGGGGTAGGGAGAAAATGCAGGTCTCAGAAGGAGGGAAAAGTGCTGATTAATTTGGAATAAGTTGGAAATGAAAAAATGATACTCATTGGTGGTGGACTGGTCTGGTTTCGAGCCCTGTGTGGCTCCAGGGGGCTGTTGGCTCATCTTGTGGCCTTGCATTGTTTAGGTCAAGGCAGGTAAATCAGGTTTAATTTGACCTTCAGCAGGTTCCTCATCTTTTATTGAAAAAAAAAAACCAAACCAGAACAAAAAACAAAACAAACAACAAAAACCAACCAACCAAAAAAACCCCAAAAACCCAAAACCAAAAACAATCAGAAAAAAAAAAACCACCCCCAAAAAACCAAACCAAACAAACAAAAAAACCAAACAAAAAAAGCAAACTATACCACAAAAGCTTTTCTGGACCAGTTTGTGTGAAAGGGGATCCTTCAGATTGTGTTCACGCTTTTGGAAGCACAGAATGCTCTTTGGGAAGAAGAAACTGTTGTCCGTAGGGAATCCGCTTTGTTTTATCTACCTCTTCCCCCCTGTCTTTTAGTAAATCTCTCTGTTTTGGTTGAGTGAAATATTCTGCTTTTATTCTATTATTTTATTCTTTTCTTCTATTCAGGATTTCATAGGAGTGGATTGTTTTAGGGATTCCCGGGCTGGAGCAGGCAGGAATGTGTCTGAGCCAAACAACCTTCCTCTGGCACCAGCAGGCACCAGCTGCTTGGGAGGAAAGTGCTTGAAACCCTACAATTATGGGATAATGTATTCCAAGAGAGTTTCTTGCCTTTCCATTCCTGGGCTGGAGAGTTTCTATTCCCTCCCTGATCCTTGTGAAATGTTGCTGAACTTGGATGTTCTTGTCACCTGCTCCTCCGATGGGGACAATCCCACAGCAGCAACTGGCAGGGCTTGGGGCTGGGCAGGAGGGAAAAAAAACAACCCAAATTTTCTGGCATTTGCTTTGAATTTTGTGACTCTGTTTGTGGCAGAGGAATCTTTGAAAAGATCTGGAGGGGCACGGCCTTCCACAGCCATGCATAGAGCCAATGGAAAAGGGATGGGGAATTAGCAATATAACCTGGATTGTTCAAGGGAATTAGGCACAAAATTCACTCAGGGATGTTGGTTAATCCTGCAGGGCACTGTCGGTATCCAGAGAAGTTTTATTCCTGCTGGGGCCTGGCCAGAAGGTGCAGCAATTGTCCCCTCTGGCTGGGGACAGGTTTGAGGGCTCGGGACATGGAGGACGGGTGGCCCTGGGCCACCACCCCACCCCACAATTTTACAGACAAACTCCAGTCCTGAGAGATTTTTTTTCTCTTCTTTCCCTTTGTTTTGCCTCCGAAAAACCCCACTAACAAACGCACACACATATTTTTCTTCTTTTTCACGTAAAAAAGGTCTTTCCAACATCAAACCCACCCATGTGCAGGAGCAGGAACGGCTTTTGCAGGCAGAGCTTTCCCAGGGAGCTGTGCACTTCTGGATGTTCTTTACTATAGAAAATCTCTGATTTTTGGAGGTGATGGAGCCTGTCCAGCCCCTCTGCCCAGCCTGGCCGTGGCTGTGACAGGATGGGGACAAGCTGGCAGCGATTCTGGAGTGAAAGCAGGCTGCCTCCCTCCTCTGGTGCGAGGGATGGCCACGGAGCAGGTTGCCATGGAGAACGGGGATTATTCTGCGCGTGTGTGTGTACAGGCTTGGGGGGGGGAATATCGTAATTTTTTTTTTTGTCAAAAAAACCCCCCAATTTCTGACGGAGTGCTCTGCCGTGCTCACCCGACCTTGGGAGCTCCAACCTCCAACCCCATCCCCATCCCCTCCTCCCCTGCTGCTGCTGCCCCAGCCCCTCCATCGGACTCTTATCTCCAATAATCCCCCCTAAGAGGGCTTTCTGCTTGTTATGACACCCAGTGAAAGCGTGGGAGAAAGATCCTTTCTTCGCCCTTGTCCTCCACAGCCAGCCACTAGCCTGAATGGGAGGCTTTTTTGTGTCTCTGTGTGCCTGACTAATTGAGCTGAAGGACTTGCGTCTGGAAGGGCTTGAAAGGGACTTTTGTTGCCGCTGCGGAGTTTGTGGAAGGAGAACGAGCTCTGCTTTCTTAGGGAACGCGGCTCCTGGGCAAATTTGACTCTCGAGTGCTCACGCCTCCCAGTTCTTTGGGAAAATAAGAAAAAAAAAAAAAAAAAAAAAAAAGGGTGGTGGGATTGGATTTTTTGTGTGGTGTGTGGAGTTTTTGGGGGGTGATTTTTTTTTTTTTTTTTCAGCGCTATTGGCGCTGGAGAATTGAGTCTGGCAAAAAAAAAAAAAAAAAAAAAAAAATCACCCCGGCCCCGGAAGGTTGGTGAGCTGGCTGTAAAAAAAAAGGGCTTGGTGAGATGAGTTAAAAACTGGCTAAAAATAACAGTATCAGAAGCCCTCCAAAAATACCAGTATCGAGAGCTCTTGCCTCCAAAAATAACAGTATCGAGAGCCTGTGCCTCCTGCAGCTTTTAAAGCCTCATAATCCAACCCCAAATCTTCTCCAGGATTCCATGGGAAATTCCTTTGTGGTCCAAGGATGCTTTCACATCCCGCTGCATCCTGAGAGGAGATGAGCACCAAGCCATCACAAGAGAGTTGAAGTGGCAGCTGCAAAATTCCTCTTTTCCTTTTGGCCTTAGCAGGAGTGCTGCAAAGTTGGGATTCTGCCTTAAATTTGTGCCAGGTGATGCCCAGGTGGCTCCTGGCAGCACCAGTGCCAGTGTGGGCATCAGGAAGGGACCTTTCTTCTACCTGTGACAGCCCCAACCCTTTATCCTCTTTAAAACACCCAACATCCTGCTTGGTAGGAAAACCAAGAGGTTTTTCCACAGCAATTCGGGAACTTAAAGGTTCTTTTCCACTGGGAATTTGGGTTTGGGATACCTGGATTATCTTCCCTGTTGGTATCTCCTGCGGCACTTTTTTCCCATCACGAGAATTTGGTGTTTCCATGTGTCCAGGAGATTTTCTTGCTTTGTTTGGTAATTTTTCACGATACCGAATTCTTTCAAAGACCGTCTCCAGCCTGAATTTTGCCCATGGTGCGGCTATGCAAAACCTACTGCTAAATGCCTCTCCTAGAAAACACCATCTGGCAAGGAGGGAACGTGGGGTTTGGGAGGAAAAAAATGGCTTTTGAGGTACAAAACTTCTTGACATGTGGCAAAGATGGCTTTTTAGGTTGTTGGTAGGAGAAATGGGGAAGAAAGTGGCTGTATGGGATCACTTTGTTCCTGTTGTTTGTTTCCCATGGGACGTGCAGCCCCTGCACCTCGTTGAGAAGCTGCTTGAAATGATTTTCCAAAATACATTTTCAATAAATATATTTCCACTGCAATTTCTCAACACCTCTCCTCACCCTTTCTTCCTTTATTTCAGAGATCTTACAGGTCTCTCCACGCAAAAAATTACTGTAGAAGCTGCCAGGGTCCATTCCATGCCCTGTGTGGATTTTGATTTCTAACAACAAGGGGTTAAAATGTATTGAAAATTGTATTTTTAATGGGGTGATGTAGAGGCTGCAAATGCCCAGGGCAGCTCTTTTCTCACCCTGTGCCCAAGGGTATCTTCAGGAGTTTTCCAGGGCCAAAGAGGTGCGTCAAGGATGAGGACAAACCAGAACAAACGGGTTTGAAACAGATTTAGACAAGAGTGGTGAAATTTTATAGAGAGGGAAGGTGAAGGCAAAGAGAGCTGAATGAACAGGAGGCATTCTAAATTAAAAAAAAAAAAAACAATCAAAAATTTAAAAATCACTTTTGGAGACGGAACCAAACCCTATTTTCACGTGACTCCACTTGGAGTTTTTAAATCCAGCAATTTCTGCGCTGCTTTCTGCCAACATTGTGCTAAACCCCACCTTGGTTTTGTGTCCTGCAGCCGCCCGAGGTCTGTCCTGCTGAAGATCCTGGGATGCCCACGACACCAGGTATGTGTTAATGCACCCTGACTCCTTTCTGGGAGAGAAAGTGACAATTTTTGGGTATTTGGGTGCTCATCAGGCAGCATCTGAGGAGTTTGTCCTGTCAGCCCCATGCCAGGATAATTCAGTATTGGTTATCAGTGATGAGCAGCTCCTGGGCACGCCTGGGCATTGCTGCACCCCCAGCATCCCCCAGCCCCTTTTAATATTTTTTTTTCTATATTTTAATTTTTTTAATGTGTGTGGTTTTGTTTGTTAGTTATTTTTTATATATGCTTTCCAATAACTAATTAAAAAAGAGAAAAATCACCAAATTCCACTTTTGGAATGATGTGTGAACTGGGAAATTGGGGTTTGGAGTCAAAACAAGATGAGGGGAGCAAAGCAAGACTCCTGCTCCAATGGGCTGGAGACCAGAAAACATAAAGAAAACCAAATTACTGGTTAAAAAAATATTATTCTTTTTATATTTTTAATTTTTAAAAAAATTATTTTTAGTAAAGAAAGAGGTTTGCCAAAGTGCACACCTCACATATATTTTACCCTCTGCAGAGGTCTTATTATGCTGGAACCAGCTTAATGAAATAAAAGGGTTTATTTTTTTTATAACTGACCAGTAGTTTCTGCACTCGTGCATTTCAGAGCACAGCAAAGTGACTCTAAACCAATAACCTTTGTAATGTCTCAAACCAAACCCCTAAAATGTGGGAAATTCTTGTCCTTGCACAGATTAATGCTGCTGCACTTCATATCTTATAGCTCAAATAACTAGAGATTTTGAGCAGATTGCGAAAAAAAATCAAATGTAAAAGGAGGTATAGAATAGAACAGAAAAATCAGGAGGTTTTGGAACAGATAAGAAGTAATTCTTGGACAAAACACAGCAATAATCCTGAAGTGCTTTATTATTGTGAATCAATACAATGTTGCCATAAAATATTTAGAATTCTGCCATGCATCTATTTCTCTGTAATATTCATAATTCCTGCAATCCCAACATTCAGTGAGCACGAGGCCACTACCCAGAATTTCCTTGTTTCAGTTCCCAGCACTGGGGCCTTCCATCTTTGGGGCAGGGATGAGGAATCAGAATTTTAACAAAGCTCTGGAGGAGTGGGGCACTGATGCCACCCAGGTTTTGAACACACTCTGGGCATGCCAGGATGCTGGACAGGTCACAGGGATGTGGATTGAGACCCCAGTGCCACCACTGCCACCCTCTGCTCCTCCCTCCCTCTCTCCTCGGAGAACCACGGGCTCACCCAGCACGGGGGGAAATTGTAATTTAATTTTTTTCCTCAATGAAAACACTGGGAAGGAAAAAAAAAAAAAAAGGGAAGAAGAATGGGATCTTGGTGCATTTTGTGACTTTGTTCCCAGCAGAAGAAGAGCCAGGGGCTCCAAGGCCAGCCCAGCAAGCGGGTTCGATGTGAGCAGCCAAATCCTTGTGGCTGCCAGGACCCTTTTCTGCTGCACCACCGGAGGGTTTCACCTTCTGCCAAGAGCGGCCTGCTCCCCTTCTTTCTCTTCCCTTCCTTTTCTTTTATTTTCTATCCTTTTCTTTATTTTGTTACCTAATAGTTATTTAATTTTATTTTTCAATTTCTTTTAAAATTTTCCTCTTTCTTTATTTTCCTTTATTTTCCTTTATTTTCCTTTTAATTTTCCTTTTAAATATTTCATTTCCCTTTCATTTTATTTCTCCTTTTTTATTGTTGTTGTTGTTGTTGTGATTTTCCTATATTTTCCCCTTTGTTTTCTTTTCCCATTTTAATTTCCATTTTCCCCCCAATTTCTCGCTTAAGCCTGCTTTGTCTTGTCTCCTTCTGGAACGTTTAACGAAGGGCCAGCCGCTCCCACGCCAGTAGGGTTTATTTTATTGTTGTTGTTGGTATTTTCCTGGTGCTTTGTTCCACCCTCCCCATCTCGGTGCCCATGGAGGGGTGCGGGTCGGGGTGCCCACCATGGATGGGGAAGCACAAAGCCCCAAGGAAGACACGAGGGCTCTTGTTATCCTGGCCGTGCAGGAAAGAGTTAACCCATTAGAAATTCCGAGCCCTTCTTCCGATAGTTAAACCTGATTTGCATGCATTTGCATAATGAATGTCATTTGCATTCTTGGAGGTTGGCTACTTCTGTGGGAAAAGTCAAAGCGGGATTGCGGGGAGGGTGAAGGGGGGTCGGTGAAGAAAGAACGGAAGATGTTTTTTTCCCCGCACCCCCGCGCATCCCTGCCCCTCGCCATCCTCACCCAAACGTTCTTTTCCTTCCCCTCTTTCCCCCCATTTTCCCCCCACGAGGCCTTCCTCCCTTCTCCCTTCCGCAGGACACAAAGGCAGCCATCGCTGCCTAGGCCGTGCCGAGGCCAGGCGCATCCTCTCCCGCTTGCCCCCCTTCCCCTCCTTTAATTTCTGCCTCTAATTCCATCTTGGCTCCCGTTCCCGGCGCCCTCGCGAGCGGGGGGCTGCGGTCCCGGCCCTCCCCTCCCCGTGGGTGCATGCGTGCTGAGGGGAAGGCAAGGTGGGAGCCACCATTTTAGGCAGCTGCTGTGTAAAATGGCCGATTCCCCTCGGCCGGGCCCAGCCACGCGGGCGGGAGCATTCCGGCGGCTTCCATCGCGTTCCGGCTGCTTCGGTGGGATGGGACAGAACTGCTTGCAGTGCTTCGGGTGCTGCGGCTTCGCCATGGAGCCTTCGGCCTCAAGGGGCTCATCCCAGCTTCGCTGTGGGGTCTTCAGCCTTGAGGGGCTCATTCCGGCCTCGAGGGGCTCATCCCAGCCTCATCTCGGGGCTTTTGGCCTCAAGGGGCTCATCCCAGCCTCGCTGTGGGGTCTTCGGCCTCAAGGGGCTCATCCCAGCCTTGCTGTGGGGCCTTCGGCCTTGAGGGGCTCATCCTGCTCTTCAACCTTGAGAGGCTCATCCCAGCCTTGCCATGGGGCCTTTGGCCTCAAGGGGCTCATCCCGGTCTTCGGCCTTGAGGGGCTTATCCCAGCCTTCAGCCGTGAGGAGCTCATCCCGGCCCTCAGCCCTGAGGGGCTCATCCCGGCCTCTCCATGGAGCCTTTGTCCTCAAGGGGCTCATCCTGACCTTCAGCCCTGAGGGGCTCATCCCAGCCTCGCCACAGAGCCTTTGGTCTCGAGGGGCTTATCCGGGCCTCATCATGGGGCCTTCGGCCTTGATGGCATCATCCTGGTCTTCGACCTCAAGGGGCTTATCCCGGCCTCACTGTGGGGCCTTCAGCCTCGAGGGGCTCATCCTGGCCTCATCCCAGGTTCTTCAGCCTCAAGGGGCTCCCACGGACCCTTCAGCCCTGAGGGTCTCATCCCGGCCTTGCCAGGGAGCCTTCGGCCTCAAGGGCCTCATCCCGGTCTTTGGCCTCGAGGGGCTCATCCCAGCCTTCAGCCCTGAGGGGCTCATCCCGGCCTCACTGGGATTTGGGATTTCCTTCTTCCCGCCGTCACTGGGTGTCTCAGCCACAAAACCCACCAGCCAACCCACACCCCAAAATCAGCCTCTTTTCACCTCATCTTCAGGTTTTGCACCACCAAAGGCAGCTCTATCATGTTTTTTTGCCGTATTTTTAAAAAATTGTTGTTCAAAGTACCCTCTGTGCCTTCATGTGGGGCTTGAGTCTTGGCTGCCGAATTTTTTCTTAGATGCACTAGATGATGTTTCATTCTTTGTGTACTGTGATAACATTAGCGAAACAGCTGTTTAATTCTTTTTTTTTACCCCTCCTCCTTCTTTTGGACTAGAAAAATTCAATAGCCTCATTTTTTTTCTGTGGCTGAAGCCATTTCATGGCTGTTTAAGAAAGGGGGGAAAGAATAAATGTGAAACAAGAGTGACTTCATTCCCTCCTGTGTGCCATGGGCTGAGGCATGAGAAGCTTCACCTAGTCCATGGGCACAAAGTTAAGGTTAATCTCAGAGAGGGGAAAAAATCTCTTCACACAACCAGTGGGAAGTGATTAATTTTACCATAGCGCCCGAAATATATTGGGGTGTTTTATCTGAAGCCCCATTGCAAAGGGTGTGTGGTTTAGGTGAAAATCTTGGTGTTCCATGAGGCCGCGTTTGTTGTTCTTTTTAATTTCTCCCCATCCCTCTGTTGCCATGAGACCTGGCAACTTAAAAGCCTAAATATGCTAAGTGAGTTTAACCCTGGTGTGACGGGAATTTCGAAAGCAGATTAAAACCAACTCAAAATTTATCCCTAGAAGAAAAACAAATCACATTTTTTTTGCTTGTGGGCTGATGCTGGACTCCCAGACACACCTGGTTTGGGGCAGCCCCGTGGGGAACAGGGCTGGGCTTGGCTCTGGTCTGGTCCCGGTGGGCTCTGTGGGGTGGCAGGGGCTGGGGAAGGGGAAATGTCACTGCTGTGTCCCTTCAGCTGGAGCTGGGAAGGGCCACGCGCTCCCCTCCGCCTGCCAAACGTGCTTAGTCAGGAATGGGAAATACTTCCCTAAAACTTGCAAAAATGCACTAAGGCTCTTAGCTCTTGGGCTAAGCTGCACCTACTTAGTCCACTTCTCACTGCTTTTATTTATAAACTTCAGGCTGTGCTGGGGGATTTTTTTTTTCCTTTCCTTTTTTTCTGGTTCTTTCCCTGGGATGGGGCACAGGAACGTGTTGGAAGTGGGGCTGGAAGGAGAGGATGGGTTTGGGCATTGCCACCAGTGCCACTCACTGAATTTCCACAGATTGTCTCTGGTTTCTGTAGTGTTAGAGATGATTTATGGGACTATTGGCCACCAGAACAAGCTCTTTCTCTGACTCTTCCTCAGTTTAAACCACATCAGTTCTGCATTGGGTATCTAAAGCCATGTGTAGCCTGTGAGTAGCCATGGTTGGAGGCAGAGAAATCTTAAATTAGCCAGCCAAAACCACTACACAGAGTTTATACACATGGAAAGTACATAAAGTGAAGATTAATATATTGTTAAAATATAAACCAATTCTGTAAGGACACTCCAAAGGGTCAGGGCTGCTTACTTTTGGTATTTTCAAGCAGGGATGAGCAGTGCTGGAGCTTTGCCACAGCTCCCCAGAAGACAAAGAAAGAATAAAGAAAGTGAGTTTTTTTTTGACTTAGATTTAGAGGTTTTGATCCTGCTTGTGGCTTTTGAGTACCTGGAGTTGGTTTTTCTACACGACGCAGTGAGATGCTGGCTGGCACCACAGCTGGCAGGGACAGGGAATGGTGAAACGAGAAATTTCAAATTTAATTTCATTTCAAATTTCATTTCATTTCGAATTTCATTTCATTTTAAATTTAATTTCATTTCAAACAGCCATTTCAAATTGCTCCAGAGCAGACCCCAGTTCCTCTTGCTCCCTACAAGGCTGAGGCCCCAAAGAGGCATCTCAAATTAGGAAACCAGTCCAGTTTCAAAGATGCTGAGAGTTTTCCAGATGAATTCTCTTTCTCATTCCCCTCTCATGTGAGAAGTGTGGCTGTAATCTCCCTGTCCTGGTGTAATCCAGCCAGAGAACATGAGTCTGACATTTAACATCCTCTTTTCTCTCTCTTGCCAGGCTGGATGTGGGTTCACCCTCCCTGCTGCTCATTTTCTGGCTGACAAGTTGTCTCTGGCCCTGGTGAGAGTTCACGGGAACATCCTGGTAAGGGGATTTTTTTAAAATTTTGGATTTTTAAAAAAAAGTATTTCCCTAAACTTACACTGGGTCTGGTACCAGCAGGCTGCTGGGATGGGCTGAGTGTCTCCATGGCAAGTGCTTGGGGACTGGTGAGAGCTCATGGTGGGGAAAAAGAGGAGTCAAAATCTCCGTGGTCACCAGCACCTTCCTTGCTGACCGTTTGGCCCAAAGTGTCAAACATCTGGATTTTTTCTGTGTTTAACTTTTTTTTTTTTTTTGGTGGGTTTGTTAACTGGTAATGCCCAAGCCCTGGGAGAGGTGTTTGTCTCATTTACAGGAACAAAGAAAAACAGGGGAGGGGGGATTTCCTGTTAAATGAAAAGAGGATAATAAAGGTGTTTCTGTTGTGTTTGGTTTTAGCTCAGATTGTCTCACAATTACATGAATCGGGAGTGGGGGTTATATGGAAAACCCCACCCTCCAAAAGCCACGAGGAGCTGCCAGCAGGACCTTGTCTGAGGGACCCTCAGCAGAAGGGCTGATCCCACCTCATCCTCCTCCTCCTCCTCCTCTCCCTGCTCTGCTGGCCTGGAGCATGATGTGGATCCTGATGGACACCAGTGGCTGACCAGAGCTGCTGACCAGCACCAGACCTCAGTGTGGGGACACAGCAGCACTGCAGGCACACACAGGGTGCAGAGGACACCAGGACATGCCCACCCTGCCCACTGCACTGTGGGCACTCTCTGGTGAGCCTGGGGATGTGCTGGGTCACACTGGGGTGTGGGGAAGGGATCCATGGAGAGCCTGGGGCTGTGGAACCACCAGTGCTGGGTCTCACTTGGGTGTGGGGAAGGGATCCATGGAGAGCCTGGGGATGTGGCACGACCGTGCTGGGTCACACTGGGGCGTGGGGAAGGGATCCATGGAGAGCCTGGGGATGTGGCACGACCGTGCTGGGTCTCACTAGGGTGTGGGGAAGGGATCCACCTCGAGGGATGGTGAGCCTGGGGATGTGCTGGATCATGCTGGGGCATGGGGAAAGGATCCACCTTGAGGGATGGTGAGCCTGGAGATGTGGCACCACCATGCTGGGTCACAATTGGGTGTGGGGAAGGGATCCACCTGGAGGGATGGTGAGCCTGGGGATGTGCTGGATCATGCTGGGGCGTGGGGAAGGGATCCACCTCGAGGGATGGTGAGCCTGGGGATGTGCTGGATCATGCTGGGGCATGGGGAAGGGATCCACCTTGAGGGATGGAGAGCCTGGAGATGTGCTGGGTCACACTTGGGTGTGGGGAAGGGATCCATGGAGAGCCTGGGGATGTGGCACCACCATGCTGGGTCACACTTGGGTGTGGGGAAGGGATCCATGGAGAGCCTGGGGATGTGGCACCACCATGCTGGGTCACACTTGGGTGTGGGGAAGGGATCCATGGAGAGCCTGGGGATGTGGCACCACCATGCTGGGTCACACTGGGGCATGGGGAAGGGATCCATGGTGAGCTTGGGGATGTGGCACCACCATGCTGGGTCACACTGGGCTGTGGGGAAGGGATCCATGGAGAGCCTGGGGATGTGGCACCACCATGCTGGGTCACACTGGGGTGTGGGGAAGGGATCCACCTGGAGGGATGGGCATGGCAGGTAGAGCCCACAGCAGCGGGCAGCTGGCCCGAGGAGGAGCTGATGGCCAGGGGAGAGGTGCTGGGAAGGGACAGTGTGTTTATTATGGAGGCGCAGCTGAAGCGGGTCCTTTGCCAGTGGTCAAGTCTGAATCACAAACTCTGCATTGTTTCCGAGTGTGTTCAGCACATTTCCCTTCTCCCCCTCCCTTTCCCTTTCCTCTCCTCTCGCCCTTGCACAAAGCTGTCATTGTGCCGGGGACTTGGTGATGGCAGCGTTGTTATTTGGTCAGAAAAAAAAAAAAAAGAAGAAAAAAAAAAAAAAAAAGAAAAGAAAGAAGTGGGGAGGGGGGGACCCAACAAGGTGAAGAGGTTTAAATCAGCTTAGCCCAAATGCCAATTAAAAACCAAAGAGGATTAGGCTTGTGATCAGCAGAATAGACAGTCATTGTACCCGGAGGAGGTTCCCCCTCCCCGGGCCCGGCGCGGCGGTGCCGCAGGTTTGGCTGGGATCGGCACCCCCGGCAGGACGGGCAGGGCAGGGGCTGCCCCCGACCGGGGCTGGGCTGGGCACCCGGCAGGGCACTCGGCAGGGCAGACACAGGTTCCTGCTGCAAAGACCTTTTCTCGCATGTTTTAGGGACTCTTGTCCCGCCTTGAGCTCGGCTGAGCAAGGAGAGGTTTCAGCCTCTTTGCCGAGGGGAAGGTCTGCCCTGAATCAGCTCCTGGGCTGGAGATCCTTGGGCCAGGGGCTGCTGCAGAGTCTCTGGGGTGAGGTCCTGGCTGGGGGACACTGTCCCCACCTTGCCAGACCCCCAGGTGCATCTCAGGTGCTTGTGCTGCCTGAGGGCTCTCTCCAACTGGAGGGGCCTTGGTCAGACCTTTGCTCCCGAGCAGCCAGAGCATCACCTTCGGCTTCAGGCCACGGTGACAAAATGCCAGGACCATCACATGAGTTCTACCCCAGTGGACATGCAGAGAAGGCTGGTTCTCTGTCCCATGGATGGAGATGTGGTGTCAGTGCTTTCTGCCTGGTTTAGTCCCCTGCACTGCCCACTAACTGCTGCTTCCATGGGTTGAAGTGTCAGGTAGCCAGAGCCCCTTGTAGCCCCCTCACCTGTGAGAGGAACCCAGGCTGGGTGAGGTGTCTGGGTGATTGCTTGGGCTCAGAGCCATGTGGATCACCCAGTTCTCTCCCAGTATGCTGGTAAATGGTAAAACTCCAGGAACAGCAAGATGCTCTGCACCGTCATGGGAATCAGTCTCATTCCTGACTCTACTGACAGGGCAGTGAAGGCAAATCCCCTGCAGCCAGAATGGCCACACTGGTGTGAAAAGGGTGTTGACAGAGCTGGAGTGTCCTGATGCCACACTGGCTGCTTAAAATGAGTCCTCACTTAGGCGGAAAATGTAATTCTAGACTAACTTTGAGATTTTGTAAAGGAGAGTTACCAAATGTAATTCTAGACTAACTTTGAGGTTTTGTAAAGGAAAGTTACCAAACGTAATTCTAGACTAACTTTGAGATTTTGTAAAGGAAAGTTACCAAATGTAATTCTAGACTAACTTTGAGGTTTTGTAAAGGAAAGTTACCAAATGTGATTCTAGACTAACTTTGAGATTTTGTAAAGGTGAGTTACCAAATGTAATTCTAGACTAACTTTGAGATTTTGTAAAGGTGAGTTACCAAGTGTAGGCGGGAGCTGGGCCAGGCAGGAGGGGTTTAAGGGACTCAGGTGGAGCTTGAGCACCTCCATGTCTAAGTGGGGGTGTGCAGCCTGGGTTCCCCTCTTTTACTCTGGGGGTGCAAAGAGACCCCTGCACTCCTGTGCTGTCTCTTAGTGTCCCTGCAAGGTGGATCCTTTCTGCTAATGGGGGCCAGCTCCTGGCTTGGTGGCTTTGGAGTTTGGTGGATCCCAGCTCTGCTTTGCACAGGAGCCCAGGGATGGCTCTGGTGCAGTCTGGTCCAGCTCCAACCATCTCCTGGAAGTTGCTGAGCTGAGACCTTGCTGCTGACAGCTCTAGGTGCAAAACACTCCCAGCCTTGAGACAGAGAGAATCAAAAGGGAGTGAAAGGGACTTTTCTCTCCAAGCAGAAAGAGAAACCCTCCTGCTTCTGCACCAGGAGCTGCTTCTGGCTGAAGGACCAGAGTCGTGGTGCAACAGGCGACTGGCGCTGAAAACAAAAAAGCAGAAAAGCAAGCAGAAAAGCTGTGGAGCAAAGGAAACGTGCTTTGAGGGGACGGGGAAAGGGCGAAGGGGATGCCGTGGGCTGGGAGATGCAGCTCCTCACACCTCCCCTCTGGCCGTCCCCATGCCCGGGGATGCCCAGCGAGCTGTGGGAGCGAGGGAAGAGGGCAAGATCCTCCGCTGTTTTTTTTTTTTTTTTTTTTTTTTTTGTGGCTGCCGTGTAATTTATGATATGAGAGAGAGAGAGAGAGCTAGAGAGAGCACCATTGTCTGGACCCATCCTGTATTTTTCCGAGGGCTTTGCCTCTCTTCCCAGCCCCCCGCGGCGCTGCCGCTACTGTACGGTTGCTATGGGGCTGCTCCCCGCGCCGCCGCTATGCGGGCCGGAGCCGGGGAGGGCTGCCCGCATCGCCCGGACCCATCTGGAGCCCCGGGCCCGCTGCCGCAGCCCGGCGGCCCCGCTGACGTGCCGAGGGCCTGGGAATGGGGCTTTGGGCCCATCCAAGTTCACGGCCACCGGAGGCATTCAGCTGTTGGAGGAGCGGGGGGGGGCGGGGGTGCGGGCAGTGGGATCTGGGGCGTTTGGCTCCATTCTCCCTTCCCTTTCAGCGCCGGCAATGTCCTCGGTGCATACAGATCCCCCGTCCCTTTCTCCTCCTGACAAGTGCGCACATAAATAAATTACCCCACCGGGCGAGTGTGGAACAATCTGTCCCCTAAATTCTATTCATCGCCAGACAGGACTCATTATTCCCCCGATTAAAGCCGCTGGAGTAGCTTGCAAGGGTTACAGTTACTCTGTCAAACTGTAAATAAGACACTAAAAATAAAGGGCGCTGGCGAGGGAAGGGGGAAAGGGAAGCCAGACTAATGCCTGCTGCTAGGGAAACCGAATGAATCCCTAATGACGCCTGTGTACAAACTGCAAATAATGAAGGAAAAGTGACAAACAGACCTCAGCCAGGCTGTGGCGAGGTCTCCTCTCTGTGATGGCAGCGGGGACCAACTCACCCCTTCCTCCAGGGACAGCCAGCAGCAGAGCTGGACCCCCTCACGCGCCCCTCTGAGCAGAGCATTTAAACCCTTGTCCTTCTCTTGCAGGAAGGTTTAGCTCTCGTGGGTGTGTTTATTTTCCAGGCACAGAACCCACCTCTGCCTGAACCCACGTTTTGAGGTTTTAGAGAAAAAAGTCCATTGCCTTTTTTGGTGGTCACAGAGCAGTGTGCAGAGCAGCAGCCCCCAAAGTTTAGTTTGTGCTCTGCTGCTAGAACAGCTCAAAGTTCTGACCTAGGACAGGGCAGGACCAGGGGGTTAAACCCATCCTGCCCAGAGCCCTGTGAGATGCAGTCCAGGCTCCTCTCACCTGCAACAGTGGCGAGGTCTCCTCTCTGTGATGGCAGCGGGGACCAACTCACCCCTTCCTCCAGGGACAGCCAGCAGCAGAGCTGGACCCCCTCACACACCCCTCTGAGCAGAGCATTTCAGCCCTTGTCCTTCTCTTACAGGAAGCTTTAGCTCTTGTGGGTGTTTTTATTTTTTAGGCACAGAACCCACCTCTGCCTGAGCTCACATTTTGAGGTTTTAGAGAAAAAAAGTCCATTGCTTGTGGTCTCAGAGCAGCTCCCAAAGTTTAGCTTGTGCTCTGCTGTTAGAACAGCTCAAAGCTCTGACCTAGGACAGGGCAGGACCAGGGGGTTAAAGCCATCCTTCCCAAAGCCCTGAGGGATGCAGCCCTGAGGGATCCCACCTGCAACAGGGCATCACTGCTGGAGATGCAGGGCTGAATCCCAGGTCTGAGCAGCCTGGGCCATGATAGATCACAGGGGAGGACGTGTCCAGCCCTAGAAAACCTCATTGGATAAAACACAGTCCCTTCCTGGCTGGTCTTTATCCAGCCAGCAAAGATAGGGATATTTGCCTTGCAGCAGATCCTTTTTCTCCTTTGATACCTTAGAGCTGAAAAAATGAGGCAAAACCACCAGCTACAGGCTTGTTGTGGGTGTTTCTCAGTTGCAGAGGGACTGAAATGTGAGAGTTTTATTTCAGGTCCTGCTCGAACTATTCCCACCACCCTCACTGGGTGAAATGCTGGAATTCTGTGTGTTGCTCAGGGAAATATTTTGATTCATGCCCTCCAAGCCTGTAAAAGAGAAAAGACAGCTCTGAGCTGTGTCCCTCCAAGTGGGTTCTTACTCTCCACCGAGCAGGGAAGGTCCTGGTAGGACTGTGCAGAGGGTTTTTTAGAGACTTGTTATGCTTCTACAAGGCTCAGACATCTTAAAAGGGATTTTTTCAGGCCAGCTGAGCTAGTCTGGAGCCCAGTTGCATTTCCCAGTCGGGTCAAACCAAGGCTTAGCAGATTTCTTTCCCTTCTGTCCTAGGGGAAACAAACCCTTTTCACCCACAAGTCCTGGCTGTGAGGCCCCATGACTCCAAAGCAGCATTCCTGGGACATTCCTGGTGCCATGGTATGTGCAGAATTTCCAACGGAGCCTCATGGCTCCACATCTCCGTGTGCTCTGCCTGCTGGACTCTGTTATTTGGGAGAAGGTCCAGGATGGAGCAGGGGATTCATGATTACCATTGGTAATAATGTAATAATTGGTATTGGTATTGCTCATGGTGGTGTCTGTGCAGCTCTTATGGCCCCAGTTGGGTGTGTGCAGGTGCTGATGAAGGAAGAGCTGTGCCTCTGTCCCTCCTCAGCAATATTTACCAGCTTAGCTGGAAAAAGAGCAATTTGAAAAAAGTCTCATGACCAGCCACACCTGAGCAAATCAAATCCATACTGGGTTGTTCTGGTGCTCTCCAGCCATGGAAATCGGGCAGCTCTTCACCACACCTGCTCCCTGGAGTTTGCCTTGAGAAGAGTTTTGTGCTTAGGGAACCTCATGGTAACCTGGGAGAAATTTTTGGGGTTTTGTTCCCTACAGGAAAGTCTTTGCTGGCAGGGTCAGGTGCTGGGAGCAGCATCAGGGCCAGGGATGCAATTGGGAATACTCAGATCTGCTTGAGACCACACCAGGAATGGCAAAAAGGCACTTAACTTGCCTTTCCCTGCCTGAATCTCTTGGTCACATTTTTCAAGGTTTCTCTCAACCTTTAAAAATAAGATTATCACTACTTTTTAAGGGAATCTGTGATTCCCCTCCATGTGAATCACCCAGAAACTCAAACTCTGCCGTGGTGTTTGAGGAGACTGGGGGTTGTTGGCTCTTGGGCAAAGCACATCCAACCAGATTTGCCCTGGAGAGATAAGGACAATCAGGGAATGCTCCATTTTAGATCTCTTCATAGCAGCTCTGGGAAGATCCTGTGCCTCCTTTCATTTCCTCAGGACACCTGACTGTGCTTTCCCACCCACCCACGGATGTCACCTGGATGTGCCCATGAACCAGCTCGCTCTCAGACCTTCAAAGCTGCCTCAGCAAGGTCCAAAGGGCCCTGTTCCAGCCACACCCCGTTCAGCTCCCTTTCCTTTCCAAGGATTAGGATGAGGCAAATACCTCCAGTCTGCTTTAATCCTCAATACCTGATTCTGCAGGAGGCACACACGCAGCACACACACATCTCAGTAATAGCCAGGTAACTCACAGGGCTAAATCACTCTGGGTTTTTTTTTTTTTTTTCATTATAACCTCCCTTTAAAGCACATTTAAATGCTTCCCTGCAGGCTCACGTGAGGGCTGTTAAGGGCTTCATTTGAATAAATAAGGGCACAGGTAGAGGAGGAACATCACCACAGCCCCTGGAAACCCAGCGCCAGCCATGGCAGCAGTGGGCTGGCGAGGGGCAAAGGGCCTCCATGTTATATATTCCATAAAGTAGAGTAATTAAGTATTACTAGTTTTGATGACTTCAAACAGAGTGACTCCAGGAAATAAGCCCCTTCTTTATAATTAGTGGGATTTCCTCTGCATCAAACGGAGAGATTGATTCTTTAATCTGCTCACATGCTTTTGATTTGGTCTTTCAGCTGCTTGTACCAACTGCTTCTACTCCCTGCTCTTGCCGATAAAACCTTGCAAAGGAGATTTTAGGAAGGCATGACCTGAGTTGAGGTCCAGGATTTTCTTTGTGTGTGGCTGTTTTGTGAATTCCTAATTTGCCAGAGATGATGATCATAATGATAACAAGAATAAAAAGATAACACAGACGTGGCTTTTAAACATCCACCTATGTTTAGGTCAAATAATTGTGGTTTGGGGTTTTGTTTATTGTCTTCTCAGCACACCTCTTAGCTCTGGATCATGATTTTTAGCACCTGAAAATGTAATTTTGGCTTCCTGTCTGCAGGTTGGGCTCACTGAATAATGTTGCTCTTGTAAGAGCACACCCCTAACACCAGGTCTGCTGGAATCCCAAGGACTCCACTGAAATTAGGGCTGGACCTGTGCACAGTGTCTTGGATATTTCAGGGGTTGGACCTGATTTAGAGCTAAACACAGGAACTTGGGAAGCTCTGTCTGAAATTAAACAGTTTGTGGCTGCCCCATCCCTGGGAGTGTCCAAGGCCAGGTTGGACAGGGCTCGTGGCAGGGGATAAATGAGATGAGCTTTAAGGTCCCTTCCAATCCAAACCATTCCTCAATTCTATGGAAATCCCTGCAATTGTTGCTGGTTTCCAAATGAAGATATCAGGAAAAAGTGAGAACTTGCCCTCTGCAAGTGCAAGAAGCTGATGTGAGCAACCAGCTCCTTCCTGGGCATCTCCATGGGGTCAATGGTGCTGCATCAGCCATGTGGGAAGTGTGGGCTGGGGTCTGTGCTGGTTCCAGGCATGGACTAAACCTCCCATGTCCTTCTCCCACCTCCAAAGCAGCTCAGCCCTTGAATCAACTCAGCAAACAGCCCCTGGCTGCGTTTTCTTCTGCCATGTGAGGTTCTTAGGACATAAAAAAGGGGGAAAATTGGGACTGTGCTGCTTTCCATCCACCTTTTGATGCTGTTGGAAATGTGCAGGATGAGCAAGAGAGGCTGGTGGGCCTCGTGTGCACCCCAGAGGGTGAGAATGAGAGGACAATGGCTCAGCTTTGGCAGCTGCAGAGCAGGGACTGGCACCACAAACAAGGCCGGAAGGGCAAACAGGGCTGTGCCAGCCCTGGCAGGTGGCACCAACCTGCAGGGAGGAGCTGTGGGGAGGGGATGGATCCTCCTGGGCTCACCTGGAGCTGGAGCAGGAGCAGGAATGCTGGAGCAGTGGTTGGTATGCCCTGCACAAGCCTCCCCGCGTCGGGAGCGGTGTCGAACACAGATCGTATAATTAGGGAGCCGGTGAATACGTAACTGTACATTATGCAAATAGTGATCAAAATCACTGTTTTCAGCAGAAATGCCTGAAGATCAAGACAGAAGCTTCATGCAACCTTAATTTAATCTGGTCCTGCAGGAGTGGGGAGGTCTGATGGATGACCCAACCTTGTGCCTGCCCGTGTTTAGCAAGGCTGGGGTGGGAGGCGGGGGAAGGAGTGCTGGAGCATGCTAAGCGAGGGGGAAATGGCACTGAAATCGTGTTAGCAAACAGGGAAAAAGGGCAGAAAGAGCTGATGTTTACAGTAATTTTATTTTTCTTTGAATTTCAGGTGAAGAGCATAAGGCTGGAAGAATAGGAAAAATTAAAAAAAAAAAGAAGAAGAAGAAGAAAAGAAAGAAAAAGAGTCTCCAACCCCAGGAAATCTGTGTTAATTGCTTATGAATGTCTCTGTCTAAAAAATTATCGAATTGATGTTGTCGTGCTTTTTTTTGACAGCCTGTCTGTTACATTTTTTTAAAATATTCATGCACCGAAATCTAATTACTAGGCAAATTTAATGATAATGAAATGAAGGCACTTTAGCAGAAAGCATAGGGCCTTGTTAATGTTTTCGCAGCCTCTGTCTTGTTCATATTTTTAAAATTATTTTTTTACAACTGTCTTTCTTGCACATGAAAAAAAAAAAAAAAGATTGCTGAAAATAAAACTCAGATTGCCGATAACGTTTGTGGTGGTTCTGTTTGTAATGATGGGGAATTTGCAAGGTGATTAAAGGTGTTTTGCAAAAATCAAATGAGCCTAACCTAATCAGATAAGGCAGATGAAATATTATTATTAGAGGGGTAACATTAAGAGCATGCCTGGAGGCTTTAACAAAGATGAAACGTCTCGTGCACCGTGCAGGGCCAACGACAGCCTTCCATCCTTGGGGCCTCTCCTGCCCCTTTCCAGGGCACAGGACTTGTGTGTGCCCTCCTCACGCCAGGCCTGGGTGGTTGGAGGATGCACAGGATGGTGGGAGGATGGATGTGATGGTGGGAGGATGGATATGATGATTGGAGGATGGATGTGATGACTGGAGGATGGATGTGATGGTGGGAGGATGGATATGATGGTTGCAGGATGGATGTGATGGTTGGAGGATGGATGTGATGGTGGGAGGATGGATATGATGGTTGGAGGATGGATATGATGGTTGGAGGATGGATGTGATGGTTGGAGGATGGATGTGATGGTTGGAGGATGGATGTGATGGTTGCAGGATGGATGTGATGGTTGGAGGATGGATATGATGGTTGGAGGATGGATGTGATGGTTGGAGGATGGATGTGATGGTTGCAGGATGGATGTGATGGTTGGAGGATGGCAAGGCTGTTGTTGGATGTGATGGTTGGAGGATGCACACGATGGTTGCAGGATGGATGTGATGTTTGGAGAATGGATGTGATGGTTGCAGGATGGATGTGATGGTTGGAGGATGGCAAGGTTGTTGTTGGATGTGATGGTTGGAGGATGCACACGATGGTTGCAGGATGGATATTATGGTTGGAGGATAGCTGCGATGGTTGGAGGATGGATGTGATGTTTGGAGAATGGATGTGATGTTTGGAGAATGGATGTGATGGTTGGAGGATGGATGTGACGGTTGGAGGTTGGATGTGATGGTTGGAGGATGTCTGTGATGGTTGCAGGAGGGTGCATGTAATGGTTGCGGGATGGATGTGATGTTTGGAGAATGGATTTGATGTTTGGAGGATAGCTGTGATGGTTGGAGGATGCATGTGATGGTTGCAGGATGCCCATGATAGTTGGAGGATGTGCATGATGTTTACAGAACACACACAATGGTTGCAGGACACAGGATTGTTGCAGGATGGATGTGATGGTTGGAGGATAGATGTGATGGTTGGAGAATGCAAAGTGATGGTTGGAGGATGGATGTGATGGTTGCAGGATGGATGTGATGACTGCAGAATGTATGTGATGGTTGGAGCATGGTTGTGATGATTGGAGGATGCCCATGATGGTTGGAGGATGTGCATGATGTTTGCTGAGTGCACACAATGGTTGCAGGACACACGATTGTTGCAGGATGGATGTGGTGGTTGAAGGTGCATGTGATGGTTGCAGGATGGATGTGATGGTTGGAGGATGGATGTGATGGTTGCAGGATGCCCATGATGGTTGCAGGACACATGGTTGGAGGATGGATGTGATGGTTGCAGGATGCACACAATTGCTGGAACACACAGTGGCAGGATGCACATGATGGTTGAAGGATGGATGTGATGGAGGATGCACATGATGGTTGCAGGATGGATGTGATGGTGGGAGGATGGATATGATGGTTGGAGGATGGATGTGATGGTTGAAGGATGCACATGATGGTTGGATGGTCCATGTGGTGGTTGCACGATGCCCATGATGGTTGCACGATGCCCATGATGGTTGCAGGACACATGGTTGGAGGATGGATGTGATGGTTGCAGGATGCACATGATGGTTGGAGGATGGATGTGATGGTTGGAGGATGCACATGATGGTTGGATGGTCCATGTGATGGTTGCACGATGCCCATGATGGTTGCAGGACACATGGTTGCAGGATGGATGTGATGGTTGCAGGATGCACATGATGGTTGGATGGTCCATGTGATGGTTGAAGGGCGCATGTGATGGTCGCAGGATGCACATGATGGTTGCAGGATGCACACAATGGTTGCAGGACACGTGTGATGGTTGGAGGATGGATGTGATTGATGGGGAGTGCAGGTGATGGATGGAGTGTGAACGTGAGGGTTGGAACGTGTGTGTAACGGCTGGAGAACACTCATGGTGAGTGGAGAACTTGTAATGGATGGAGCATGAACATGACCAAACATCCACGTGGTGGATGGAGCACGCACGTGATGGCTGGAGGACACAAGGGACAGGTGGAACACAGGTGATGGTTGGAGTATGCACAACATGGACTTGGCATGTGATAGTTGGTCCACCTGCTCCAGGCCTCTCACCCCACCCTCTCGGTGGTCACTGAGCAGAGTGCCAGCAGCTGGGTGGCAGAAAAACACCATGATCCCACCTGTGGACCTGAGGAGATGCCACCTGGGACCCATGGGCCATCAGGGCAGGGGCCAGCCTGATTGCCAGGAAGGCGTGGTGGGTCCTTGGCCATGCTGCAGGCTGTGGTGGGCATCCATGCCATGGTGGGTGTCCCCAGGCCATGGTGGATGTCCGTGCCCTGGTGGTGTCCTTGCCCTGGTGGGTGTCAAGGCCATGATGATTGTAAATGGTGGGTGTCCATGCTGTGGTGGGTGTCCATGCTGTGGTGGGTGTCCAGGCCATGGTGGGTGTCCATGCTATAGTGGGTGTCCATGCTGTGGTTTGAAGAGTTTTTTCCATGGTTGTCTATGCTGTGGTGGGTGTCCATGGTGGGTGTCCATGCCATGGTGGGTGTCCATGCTATGGTTTGAAGAGTTTTTTCCATGGTTGTCTAGGCTGTGGTGGGTGTCCATGCTGTGGTTTGAAGAGTTTTTTCCATGGTTGTCTATGCTGTGGTGGGTGTCCATGGTGGGTGTCCATGCTGTGGTTTGAAGAGGTTTTTCCATGGGTGTCCATGCTGTGATTTGTGTCCATGCCATGGTGGGTTTCCATGCTATGGTTTGAAGAGTTTTTTCCATGGTTGTCTAGGCTGTGGTGGGTGTCCATGGTGGGTGTCCATGCTGTGGTTTGAAGAGTTTTTTCCATGGTTGTCTAGGCTGTGGTGGGTGTCCATGGTGGGTGTCCATGCTGTGGTTTGAAGAGTTTTTCCATGGGTGTCCATGCTGTGGTTGGTGTCCATGCCATGGTGGGTGTCCATGCTGTGGTTTGAAGAGTTTTTCCATGGTTGTCTATGCTGTGGTGGGTGTCCATGGTGGGTGTCTGTGCTGTGGTTGGTGTCCATGCCATGGTGGGTGTCCATGCTGTGATTTGAAGAGTTTTTCCATGGTTGTCTATGCTGTGGTTGGTGACCATGCCATGGTGGGTGTCCATTCTGTGGTTTGAAGAGTTTTTCCATGGCTGTCTATGCTGTGGTGGATGTCCATGGTGGGTGTCCGTGCTGTGGTTGGTGTCCATGCCATGGTGGGTGTCCATGCCTTGGTGGGTCTCCATGCCATAGCCTGTCCTGCATGCAGCTCTGTCCCTGCTATTTCTATGACCTAAAAGCTCTGGCTGATGTTGAGGATGGTGTCAAAGGTTTCACTGAGGGTGCTGGTGACCCCAATCATTTCTGTAGGATTCCCACTTCTGGAAGACCATCAGGAAATTCCTTTTGCTGTGGTTGGCGTGGTCACCACCCGGAGGAGGTGGTGTGGGTGGGACGTGCCAGCTGGGCTTGTTTGCCACCCTGTGGTGGGAGGCTGGAGGCCAAGCTCACACCTTTGCCTCCCCAGCACAAAGTGAGGGCTCTCTGTGGTGTCCTTGCCCCTGCAGGAACGAGGTGTGTGGGAATTCACAAGTTTGCAGCCCTAGCTCTGAACGTGGCTGGTCAGAACTGGTTTTTCCTCCCCAGAAATGCTGCTCTACATCCTGGGCTCACCAGGGGCAGCTCAGTGGGTCGGAACAGCTGTGCCAGGTCCTGAGGGAGCACCAGCGCAGGGCAGGATGTGTTTTGGACCTCCTTTGATTCTCAAACTCCCTCAGCAAGGGCAAGGCTCTCTGCTCAGCCCTCCAGATTTCTCCAACGTGGCAAATCTCCTGGAAGTAGCTCCCAGACCACGTTAATCCCCTTAATCCTTCCTGCGGCCCTTCCCTGCTGGTGCTCAGGCACTGAAAGGCTCCTGACACATCTCTCAAGTGCTGCAGCTGCCTGAAGAGGGATCCCAGCTCCTCAGAGTCAGGGCACCAGCCCTGCCTCCCTTTTGTGCCTCTGCTTTCCACACCTCCTGCTGCAAAGCCTTGGGCACTTGTGGGTCTGAGTGAGGGACAGGGAGAGCTTCCTGACTGCTCCCAAACCTGCCACACACACTCGGGGGCTGGATTTCCAGCCTTGCAGCAAGGAATTCTCCCTCTGCACTCAAGTTTTTTGCAAAAGATTTGTCTCCCTCCTCTCCCCAGCCACAACCATCAAATCTGTGCTTCCCCCTGCCCTGAGGAGCGATTCAGTGACACAGGGAGGGCTTGCAGACTCTGCCTTGGGGTGCTTTTCCCTCCCGTTTCTTCTGTGCTTCTCCACTTTGTGTCTCCTAAAGTGCCTCATGTGGTTTCTCTCTGACCTTCAGCTCATCTTAAAGGGGAGAAGAGCAATCCTTGGGCTCACTGCATGGAACCATGGAATGGTGTGGGTTGGAAGGTGCCTTAAAACCCATCTCATTCTTCCACTGTCCCAACCAAGCCTTGGATACTTCCAGAGGTGGCACAGCCTTCTCTGGGCAACCTGTGCCAGGGCCTCACCACCCTCATTGTTAAACCTCCTTCCTTAGGTCAAATATTAAGGTCTTGAATACAAATATAAAATTCTTGTGATATGTGGGAGGCTGTTCCATGCTCAGCTGTCCTGAATAAAAGCCTGAGTGGACTCAGGAGTGCTCCCAGGCCTGCACACACACACACACACAGAGCTCCTGAGCTGTATTTATCCTCCAAAGAGACAGTTTTCTATTAGAGAGCTGCAGCCCAGCACGGTGATTATAATTGTCACTAATTTCTTTCTTTAGCAATCAGGTTTGTACCTTGACACTGTGGCATAAAACGAGGCAGAATCCCCCCATTCCAGGCTGGCTTTTGAAATGTTTTTATCCCCCTGATTTCCTTAAGGGAAACTCCTGCTGATGCCAAATTTTGGTTGATGGTGGGAGAGGGATAATATTAATAAAAATATGGGCAGGGAGTGGGAATGCCTCATTCAAACCCCTTCTTTTCACAGTAAAACCATTTAATGAGTGTAAATGATGGGATGGGATGGGATGGGATTGATGGGATGAGATGAGATGGGATTGATGGGATTGATGGGATTGATGGGATGGGATGGGATGGGATGGGATGGGATGGGATGGGATGGGATGGGATGGGATGGGATGGGATGGGATTGATGGGATTGATGGGATGGGATGGGATGGGATGGGATGGGATGGGATGGGATGGGATGGGATGGGATGGGATGGGATGGGATGGGATGGGATGGCAGGAGGGCAAGGTGGGATGAGTGAAAAGTGGCTGAGAAGCTCATGAGGGTTCAGAAAGGGGGGTGAGATGAGCTTTTGCATTGCTCCTGCATTTCTATCAGAGTCGCCAGAGGAGAATTTGGCCCTCTTATTTATTTATTTATTTATCTATCTATTTATCTATTTATTTATTTATTTGTTATTTAGCTTAAGCCTCTGAAGAGAGTGCTGCAGAGATTCCCAGGAGGTATTGGCTGGCAGAGCTCCCATGATACCCTCCAAAATATCCCACTCCCCCAAAAAACCAGAAATAACTCAGTAAAACAAAGCAACGGATTGTTCAGCCAACTAAAATTACCGGCATGTCAAATAAAATATGTACAGCATTAAAATAAAATTTGCATTGCAATAATGCTTTATTAAGCACATTAGGAGATTAAAAGAATCAACCCATTTGTTCCCATTCACGTTGCGTCAGGATTTGCATTTCTTTTTTTCCCCCCCACCTCCAGCTCGCCCCTCTCCCCTCCGCTTGTTTGGGAGTGATTTTCTCAACGAGCCCGGCAAAGCTCTGCCCCAAAGAAGGTGTGTATGGATATGCCGAGGGGTTTTTAAATCAAAGCACTTGACTTGGTGCTGTTTGTCTGCGTGAGTGTGCGGCAGAGGAGGGGTGGGATGGAGAAGAAAAGGTTTGTCTGCTTCCATTGCGGCTAAAATGGTTAATTAAGACAATAGAGGCTCTCTAACAATCGGGGCCGGGGCTGTGAATGCTTGTCTAGACTCTATAGTTCAGCTGCAACTTCTCTGTCGGAATTTTAACTTGGCCCGGCTCGTTTCCCCTCCCCTCTTTCCCCGCCTCTCAGCTCATGCCCATAAGTTCTCTTTTCTCTTTTGTTTGTTTTTTTCTCTCTTTTTTTTTTTTTTTTTTTTTTTTTTTTTTTTTTTTTTTTTGTCCTTAATCAATCTTTTGAGAGCTCGGGGCCGGATTGACAGCTCTGCCTGTCTGAGGGTTTGTGTCTGCCACGGCTCTGCCTTCCCAGCACGGGAGGAGTCATTGTTAGCAGGGTGCTCTGTGGGCTCAGCTCCTGGGGCTCCCTGGAGCACCCCAAAACCCTGGGAGCCATTTTATCTTTATTGCTGCAAGCCTTGGAAAGGGCTGGGGAGGAACTGGGGGGACACCAGGGCTCAGAGTTCTGGGGGGCTGGCACACGGGGTGGCATTTCTCTGGCTCCTGCAGCCCAGGGTGCTCTGAGCTGGCGCTGATCCTTCCCTGGGTAAGGTGGGTGAGGCCAAAATCTGCCACTGGTTGTGCTGGGTGAGGTGTGCCAGGTGGGTGAGGGCAAGAAATGCCACTGGTTCTGCCGGGCAAGGTGTGACAGGTGAGGGAGACCAAAATCTGCCACTGGTTCTGCTGGGCAAGGTGGGTAAAGCCAAAATCTGCCCCTCGTTCTGTTGGGCAAGATGTGCCAAGTGGGTGAAGCAAAAAAAATGCCCCTGGTTCTGCTGGGTGAGGTGGGTGAGGTTAAAAACTGACACTGGTTCTGCTGGGCAAGGTGGGTAAAGCCAAAATCTCTCCCTCATTCTGTTGGGCAAGGTGTGCCAGGTGGGTAAAGCCCAAATCTGCCACTGGTTCTGCTGGGCAAGGTGTGCCAGGTGAGGGAGACCAAAATCTGCCACTGGTTCTGCTGAGCAAGATGTGCCAGGTGGGTGAAGCAAAAAAATGCCATTGGATCTGCTGGGCAAGGTGTTCCAGGTGGGTGACACCAAAATCTGGCCCTGGTTCTGCTGGGTGAGGTGTGCCAGGTGGTTGAAACCAAAATCTGCCACTGGTTGTGCTGGGCAAGGTGGATGAAGCCAAAATCTGCCACTGGTTGTGCTGGGCAAAGTGTGCCAGGTGGGTGAGGACAAAATCTGCCCCTGGTTCTGCTGGGCAAGGTGTGCCAAGCGGGTGAAGCAAAAAAATGCCACTGATTCTTAAGGGCAAGGTGGGTGAGGCGAAAAACTGCCACTGGTTCTGCTGGGCAAGGTGTGCCAGGTGAGTGAGGCCAAAATCTGCCCCTGGTTGTGCTGGGCCAGGTGGATGAAGCCAAAATCTGCCCCTGGTTGTGCTGGACAAGGTGGGTGAGGCCAAAATCTGCCCCTGGTTGTGCTGGGCAAGGTGTGCCCTGCCAAAGTCACCTGGCTGCCCTTCCCCCGGGGTTTGTGGGCATTGCAAGGAGCTGTTTTGGCCCCAGTAAACACCAGGTGCCCCCAGGCAGAGTCACAGCTTCCCCTTGGGCTCCCAAACCAGATCTGAGAGACCCCCAGGCTGTGAGGAGGGGCAATGTGAGGAGGGACAGGTGAGGAGAGACCTCAAGTGACACCTGGAGTTTCTGCTCTCTTCGGGAATCGCACCAAAATTATCCTGAAGCACCAAATAAAGGGCAGCTTGCAGCAGAGGGATCTGGTGCAATGTTTGCAGCCCATAAACCTGAGATCAGCCTAAACCTTGGTCCCTAGGGCAGGAGAGGGGTGGCTGTGGGCTGGAGCAGCTCCCCCAAAACCCAGGGATGCTCCCCAAAGCTGAGATGTTGGGGTCTCACAGCGTCCCCCACACACCCCATCAGGATTTCTCTATTTTACCACACTTGGGGCCTCAAACCTCTCTTTTCTCCAGCCCAGGGAGAGGCTGCCTGGTGTCTAGGTGGCTTTAAAGGCAGCCTGAAGTGGCTGCACTCAGATAATGGATGCACAGCGGGAGGGAACCTCTCTGGAGGAGGACTCGGGGATGCAGCCACACGCTGAAATATGGACGAGATTATTCCAAGTGCATACATGCAAATGAGGCCCGTCTGCAGACAGGAGAGACAAAAGGTCATTAGCTTCCCATGTAGAACCCTTCGTGCAGGGCCTAATTTACTGTCTTCCTCACTCTTTTCTACGGATCTTGCATTTTTTAGGCTTAAAGCTGCTGATGTTTTGGCAGGTTTGATGGGTGTCGAGCAGCTCGGGGTTTATTGGATGTTGTGGTGTGGGAGGGAACGCAGGAGTTCAGCTTTTCCTCAAAAGCTGCTGCCACACTGCAGCTTGCTTTCTCAATTCTTCTGGCACATGAGATTCCTCAGGTTTTCCCCCCAAAATCACAAATTTCTGCCTGCCCAGGAGCTTGCTAACAGCTCTTGGGGAATTTTCGATCCCCTGGATGATTTTCCAGTGGAAGCTGGAGTTGAACGCAGGAGTTCAGCTTTTCCTCAAAAGCTGCTTCCACACTCCTGGCAGATGAGATCCCTCAGATTTTCCCCCCAAAATCACAAATTTCTGCCTGCCCAGGAGCTTGCCAGCAGCTTTTGGGGAATTTTTGATCCCCTGGATGATTTTCCAGTGGAAGCTGGAGTTGAATGCAGGAGTTCAGCTTTTCCTCAAAAGCTGCTGCCACACTGCAGCTTGCTTTCTCAATTCTCCTGGCACATGAGATTCCCCAGATTTTCCCCCAAAACCACAAATTTCTGCCTGCCCAGGAGCTGCTGGGGAATTTTTGATCCCCTGGATGATGCTTGATTTTTCAGTGGAAGCTGGAGTTCAATGCAGGAGTTCAGCTTTTCCTCAAAAGCTGCCACACCCCAGCTTGCCTCCTCAATTGAGGTGCACTTCTGGCACATAGGATTCCCCAGGTTCACAAATTTCTGCCTGCCCAGGAGCTTGTAACAGCTCTTGGGGAATTTTTGATCCCCTGGATGATTTTCCAGTGGAAGCTGGAGTTGAATGCAGGAGTTCAGCTTTTCCTCAAAAACTGCTGTCACACTCCTGGCGCATGAGATTCCCCAGCTTCTCCCCCAAAATCACAAATTTCTGCCTGCTCAGGAGCTTGCCAGCAGCTCTTGGGGAATTTTTGATCCCCTGGGTGATGCTTGATTTTTCAGTTGAAGCTGGAGTTCAATGCAGGCATTCAGCTTTTCCACACCCCAGCTTGCCTCCTGAATTGAGGTGCACTCCTCTTGGCACATGAGATTCCTCAGGTTTCCCCCCAAAATCACAAATTTCTACCTGCCCAGGAGCTTGTGACAGCTCTTGAGGAATTTTTGATGCCCTGGATGATGCTTGGAGCTGCTGGAGGGGATTGTGTGGCCATTCCTGTGGAGCTGCTCTTGGCTGTTGGATGCGGAGGAGCTGAAAAGTCCTTGGGGCACCCAGGTGTGCCCACAGCACCCATCCCTGCCCTGGGTGCCTGCTGGCACAGAAACTGAACCTCACCCAGACCCTGCCCTGCCCTTGCTGCCCTCTCCCTGTGCAATTTGGGAGGAATTCCAGAGGCTCCTTTGCAAACCCCTCCAGGTGCTGATGGCACTTTTGGGTGGCTCCAGCCCTGTCTGGTCCAGCAGAGGAGCTTCCCTCGATGCTTCTGGAGCTGCTGCCTGAGTTTTGAGCGCTGAGCTAATGGGGAAAACTCACAGCATTTCCCTTAAAATCCAACATTTTAAAATAAATTGATTAAAGAAGTGATTTTTAATAAATACATTGATTTTTAATAAATACATTGATTTTTAATAAATAAATCGATTAAATAAATGATTTTAACAAATAAATGGATTAAATAAATTATATTAATAAACACATTTATTTTTAATAAATGAATTGATTTTAAATAAATTATTTTTTAAAAAATCCTTAAACAGTTTATTCTGCCACTCTGCCCACCTACCCAGGTGCTGTGGCAGTGGTGGCAGGGGTTGGGGCGAGCTGGGGATGGGTGCAGGCAGGGCTATTTTATATAAACCATTAAAATAAACATCCTTAAACATTTCATTCTGCCACTCTGCCCAGCTGAAGGTGCCATGGGCAGGTGCCAGCGGTGGCAGGGTTGGAGATGGGCACAGGCAGGGCAGGGCTATTTAAAATAAATTATTAATATAAACATCCTTAAACATTTCATTCTGCCCAGCTGAAGGTGCCATGGGCAGGTGCCAGCGGTGGCAGGGTTTGAGGATGGGTACAGGCAGGGATATTTAAAATAAATTATTAATATAAACATCCTTAAACGTTTCATTCTGCCCAGCTGAAGGTGCTGTGGGCAGGTGGCAGAGGTTGGGCTGAGGTGGGCATGGGTACAGGCAGGGCAGGGTTATTTAAATAAATGATTAAAATAAACATCCTTAAACGTTTCATTCTGCCCAGCTGAAGGTGCCATGGGCAGGTGCCAGCAGTGGCAGGGTTGGAGATGGGCACAGGCAGGGCAGGGCTATTTAAAATAAATTATTAATATAAACATCCTTAAACGTTTCATTCTGCCCAGCTGAAGGTGCCGTGGGCAGGTGGCAGCGGTGGCAGGGGTTGAGGATGGGTACAGGCAGGGATATTTAAAACAAATTATTAAAATAAACATCCTTAAACATTTCATTCTGCCCAGCTGAAGGTGCCGTGGGCAGGTGGCAGCGGTGGCAGGGGTTGAGGATGGGTACAGGCAGGGATATTTAAAATAAATTATTAAAATAAACATGCTTAAACGTTTCATTCTGCCCACCTGAAGGTGCCGTGGGCAGGTGCCAGCAGTGGCAGGGTTGGAGATGGGCACAGGCAGGGCAGGGCTATTTAAAATAAATTATTAATATAAACATCCTTAAACGTTTCATTCTGCCCAGCTGAAGGTGCCGTGGGCAGGTGGCAGCGGTGGCAGGGGTTGAGGATGGGTACAGGCAGGGATATTTAAAACAAATTATTAAAATAAACATCCTTAAACGTTTCATTCTGCCCACCTGAAGGTGCCATGGGCAGGTGCCAGCGGTGGCAGGGTTGGAGATGGGCACAGGCAGGGCAGGGCAGGGTGCTTTGCCTGGCACGGGGGTGACGCTGCTGCAGTTTGGGGACCCCTGGGGCCACCCCGGGGTGCAGGAGCGGAGCTGCTGCCGCTGTCAGCCCTGCCTCCCCCGGGCAGGCCGGGATTGAGAGTTTATTCACGCACTAATCAAAGTGACATGATGGTCGTGGCAGACTAAAGCCATTCACTCCCCGAGCTGGCGGGGTCGGGAGGTCGCCCAAGTTCACAAGAATGGAGCTTTTGTGATGCAGATGGGCCCAGAGCGGCCAGACGAGCGTGGCAGGGTCCCCCCACGGTGACAGGAGACCCGGGTTCTCCTGGGGCTGTCACCCCAGAGAGGCACGGAAAGCTCTAGAAAAAGTTCAGACGGCGATGGCCACAAGACAGCCCAACCGATGTTGGCCCGAGCTGCCGTTCAAATTTATCATCTCAGGTGAGTTGCCAGCAAAAACAAACACCTAAAAAGGAAACACCAATAAAAAGGGCACTTGGAGGTTTCCTTTCCAGCATCGCTGTCAGCTCGGTGCAGGCAATTCCTGCTGGGATCTGTGTGGGGTGATGTGGGAGCTTTTTCCTCCTTGAGACCCGAGGATGTCTGTGGGGACCAACAAATTTATCGTCTCAGGTGAGTTGCCAGAAAAAACAAACACCTGAAAAGGAAACACCTAAAAAGGGCCAGGACCAGAGGGACCCTCTCTTGATCATAGTGAGTTTTCCTCAGTCACCAAAGGTCCAAGAGAATGACAAAGCCCCAAGAGCAGAACTGATGTGGAAAGCCAGGACCCAGATCAGAGAGCTGGCAGGATGTGATTTGAGTGCATTCACATTCCAATGGAGTTGAAATAGGGCTCAGAAAGCTCTAGAAAAAGTTCAGATGGCCATGGCCACAAGACAGACCAACGGATGTCGGCCTGAGCTGCCGTTCAAATTTATCATCTCAGGCGAGTTGCCAGAAAAAACAAACACCTAAAAAAGAAACACCTAAAAAGGGTCAAGACCAGAGGGACCTTCTCTTGATCATAGAGTGGGTTTTCCTCAGTCACCAAAGGTCCAAGAGAATGACAAAGCCCCAGGAGCTGATAGAGCTGATCTGGAAAGCCAGGACCCAGATCAGGGAGCTGGCAGGATGTGATTTGAGTGCAGTCACATTCCAATGGAGTTGAAATAGGGCTCAGAAAGCTCTAGAAAAAGTTCAGATGGCCATGGCCACAAGACAGACCAACTGATGTCGGCCTGAGCTGCCGTTCAAATTTATTCTCTCAGGCGAGTTGCCAGAAAAAACAAACACCTAAAAAAGAAACACCTAAAAAGGGTCAAGACCAGAGGGACCTTCTCTTGATCATAGAGTGGGTTTTCCTCAGTCACCAAAGGTCCAAGAGAATGACAAAGCCCCAGGAGCTGATAGAGCTGATCTGGAAAGCCAGGACCCAGATCAGGGAGCTGGCAGGATGTGATTTGAGTGCAGTCACATTCCAATCGAGTTAAAATTGGGCCAAATTACTAAGAAAATGTTGAACCATTTGCTTCAGGAAGATGAGGCGTTGCAGTTTGCTCTGGATTCCTACTCAGGACAAATTTCTATCCATTGGCCTGCCCACAAACTTTTCGAGGAAGAAGTTCAATTTACTTTGAAATTGTGGACGCTGAGGGTTCATGGGTGGGGGCTGCAGGTGTGGGCACAAGGGGGGTGAGGTGACAAACGTTTGGGGCACAGCTGGCCATGGGATGGGACATTGGGCACCCCCTGCCCACGGGTGGGTCTGTGGGCTTTGGGGTTTTCTTTCCAGCACTGGTGTCAGCTCCAATTCCTGCTGGGATCTGTGTGGGGTGATGTGGGATCTCCTTTCACCTTGAGACCCCCAGGGTGTGTGTGGGGACCAACAGAGCTGTGAGAGGCCAGAAACCCTTTGCTGTGATCCTGAGGAGCCAGGCCTGGAAGGGGAGATCATGTCCCATTCCACCCTCCCCCAGCCTGAGGATTTAATTTTGTTGGATTATTCCTCCCAAGGCTTCCCATTCCAGCAAAAAGGAATCAGTTTTGCTCCAATTGGTTGGCTTTTGTTTTTAGGCAGAGCAGTGCTCAACCCTAAACTGACACAGAGATGCTTCTGTGCAGGAGGGATGAGGACAGAGGGATGAGGACAGAGCAGAAATTGCCTTCCTGCATCAACCTTTGAGCATCCCCTGCCTCCCCTCCCTCTGCCTCCTGCACAGCCTGTGCAGGCCCATTTGAGAGCTTTACAGATGTGATGACAATTTTAGCACCTCTAAAGCGAAGCAAACCCCCCAACCCAATTTTTATAATTGGCTCTTGACCAAAATGAGAGTTTCTTTGAGGGTGTTTCGAACAAAGCACGCTGATGGAAGGGGCACCCCGAGCCACAAAAGGCCTTGGCTTTGATCCTTTCTGCTTTTATTGGCAGTGGAGGTAAAATAAATGGTTTAAAAATTAAATTGGTGCGAGGGTTTTTTTTTTTTTTTTAATTTAAGCAATGCTTTCATGGCAGATTTGAGGCAGGGACTGTGCTCAGGCACCTCTGTGGGTGAAGCAATGAGGAGTGAGGTCAGTTTAGGGTTGAGTACTGCTCTGCCTAAAAACAAAGGCCAATCAATTGGAGCAAAACTGATCCCTTTTTGCTGGAATGGAAAGCCTTGGGAGGAATTACCCAACAAAATTAAATCCTCAGGGTGGGGAGGGGTGGGGGTGGAACTGGACACAAAAACCCTGGAGGAGAATTTGTTAAAAAACACATGAGCAAACTCTGTAAGAAACAGGGAGGTTTTCCCTTTTTAGAGGTGAAAACTGAGGTTGTAGCCCCAAAGTGCTGGGCTGGGACTGGCACAGCTGGACTTGGTGTGACCATGGAAGGTCCTGGGGCTCAGCAGGGCTTGGCTGTGGTGGAGCAGGGCAGGCTGGAGGTCTCCCATGGATTTCAGGATCTCTGCTGGCCTCCCTGATAGAGAGATCCAGGCAGTGGCAGGGCATGAAATCTGCTTGAATTGGGGACTCCCGGCTCGTGCTGAAATGACTAAATTACCTCTGAAATGACTGAATTACCCCTGGGCTGCCCAGGGTGGGCAAAGCTGCTCAGAGGGATTTTGGCGACAAGGCCTGGTCCGTGTTGAAGGAGTGAGCTTGCTCATCAGTTGGGAAAATGGAATTTATTCCTCTTCAAAACATGCCCCATGTATGATTTAATCTCTATTTGAGGTGTGTTCTGTGGCATTTCTGCTGCTGGTCAAGCTGGAAATTCCCTGTTTAGCCTGGTTCTGTGAGGACAGGGATGTGTGTGCCCAGATATGTCATAGAGAGATACAGGCAGGGGCAGGGCACGAAATCTGCTTGAACTGGGGACTCCCAGCTCGTGCTGAAATGCCTAAATTATCTCTGAACTGACTAAATTACCTCTGAAATGACTGAATTACCCCTGGGTTGCTCAGGGTGGGCAAAGCTGCTCTGCCCAGCTTTGTGCCACGGCCTTGTCCCTTTTGAGGGGGTGAGCTCACTCAGCAATTCGGGAAAATTGAGTTTATTCCTCTTCAAATCATGCCTCAAGTATGATTTAATCTCTATTTGAGGTGTGTTCTGTGGCATTTTTGCTGCTGGTCAAGCTGGAAATTCCCTGTTGAGCCTGGTTCTGTGAGGACAGGGATGTGTGTGCCCAGATATGTCATAGAGAGATACAGGCAGGGGCAGGGCACGAAATCTGCTTGAATTAGTGACTCCCAGCCCGTGCTGAAATGCCTAAATTTTCTCTGAACTGACTAAATTACCTCTGAAATGACTGAATTACCCCTGGGTTGCTCAGGGTGGGCAAAGCTGCTCTGCCCAGCTCAGAGGGGCTTTGTGGCACGGCCTTGTCCCTTTTGAGGGGGTGAGCTCACTCAGCAATTCGGGAAAATTGAGTTTATTCCTCTTCAAATCATGCCTCAAGTATGATTTAATCTCTATTTGAGGTGTGTTCTGTGGCATTTTTGCTGCTGGTCAAGCTGGGAATTCCCTGTTGAGCCTGGTTCTGTGAGGACAGGGATGTGTGTGCCCAGATTTGTCTCTGCTTCCCAAAAAACCCTTTTGGGACCCCTTGGCTGCACATCCCTCTCTATCCAGCAGCACTGGGGAGGAATGAGGGAGAAGGGCAGGCTGGGGGAGTAGGGAAGGATTTACTCCCACATTTTCTCAGATCTGCTTTTTGAAATTATTCTGAAGAACCTTTTGGCACTTCCTTGGTGCTGTTTGGGAGATGCAGTGCCAAGAGGCCTGATGGGGTGAAATGTTCCTTGCCAGGGTTGTGCCACGCCTGGGGAGGGGGGATGGCACTGCCAACACCAAGTGAACCCCACAGGGACCATCCCCTGGGCACAGCAAGTGAAGGAGAGGCACAAAGGGGTGGGATCTCCTTTTTTTCTCCTGGTGGAACACAATGTGATGGACTCAGCACCACCCTCTAATGCACTTCCAGCTGATCGGGGGTTTCTATGGCAGCAGGGAGAGCCAGGAGAGCCCTGAAAGGCTGTTTGAGCAGAGCTGTGCCAGGGGCATGGGGGGCACCGGTGCCATTGTGTGTGCAGAGCTATGCCAGGGGCATGGGGGGCACCGGTGCCATTGTGTGTGCAGAGCTGTGCCAGGGGCATTGGTGGGGCCATGGTTTGTGCAGAGCTGTGCCAATGGCACTGGGGGCATTGGTGGTGCCATTGTGTGTGCAGAGCTGTGCCAGGGGCATTGGTGGTGCCACTGTTTGTGCAAAGCTGTGCCAGGGGCATCGGTGGTGCCACTGTTTGTGCAAAGCTGTGCCAGGGGCACTGGGGACACTCTAGGACACCAAACAGAAAGATGCAGACACTGGATTTTCCAAGACAAAAGGAGAAGTTTAATTCTGACTCCAACATTTATAGGTTTCCAAAAGCGACAGTGGCTTGGAGGGTGACAGTGCCACCCCTCCAATGACACTGGACAATCCAACAGTCCATCAAATTTCTCCTCCTCCATAAAAGAATGCAAGACAATGAGTTATTTACAGAAAGTGCGTGAGAAACTTCCTCACAAGAATGTAAACATCAGAAGGCTTGGAAAATCTTCAAAAATCAGGGCGACTGCACCTCAATTCTCCTTCAAGGGAGCAGCTGGAGCTGCCCTGCCCAGCTGTGCCTCTCCAGCAGCAGCTGCAGGTTGAGTTGCTGCTCCACCTCATCCCGGAGAACTTTGTTTTTCTCCAACTCTTCCTATTCCATCAGCAGTGCCTGGGCTGGAGCTTTGGAGCTGGAGCTCCCCAGGGTAGCCAGAGACAGGAGCTGCTCTTGGGGGGAGGCCTGGACTGGTTTTGGGGGGTTCAGGGCTGTTCCTATTGAAGGGAAGAGTTTGGGTGAGCCCTGGGCTGGTTTGGGGTGTGGTTCAGGCTGTTCCCACCCAAGGGAAGAGGTTTGGGTGAGCTCTGGATGGGTTTTGGGGGATGGGTCGGGCTGCTCCCACTCAAGGGAGGGATTTCGGGGCTCCCTGGGCTGGTTTTGGAGGGTGTTTCAGGGCTGCTCCCATTGAAGGAAGAGGTTTGGGTGAGCCCTGGGCTGGTTTTGGAGGGTGTTTCAGGGCTGCTCCCATTGAAGGGAGGGGTTTGGGGGAGCTCTGGGCTGGTTTTGGGGGGTGTTTCAGGGCTGCTCCCATTGAAGGGAGAGGTTTGGGTGAGCCCTGGGCTGGTTTTGGGGGGGTGGTTCAGGGCTGTTCCCACTGAAAGAAGGTTTGGGTGAGCTCTGGGTGGGTTTTGGGGTGTGCTTCAGGCTGTTCCCACTGAAAGGAGGGGTTTGGGCTGGTTTTTGGGGGTGGTTCAGGCTGTTCCCACCCAAAGGAGAGGTTTGGTGCACCCCCCCATGCTTCATCTGCTGCTGCTCCCCTTGATGGACCACAAGTGGTTCCAGATGGGCCCTTCCCCCATCCCAGGGGACTCCTCATGCTCCTCCTCACCAAAAGCTCCCTCTCCCTTCCCAAAAAAATGGTCACCAGTGGTCACCTTCTGCTTTCCCGTGGGCATTTCCATCCCTTATCTCTTGTTGTTGTTGAGAAAACATTTGGAATGAGATTTTTCCTGAATCCTGTAGATTCGGGGCTGATCTCATGAAGGCAGCCAAAAGGGGAAGAGAATGTTTTAAATTCATTGGCAACACTTCGAGTTTTTCTTCCCTTCTCCTTCCCCCCTTTCTTCCACTTCTGAGGGAAAACAAGAGATGAAACTTCAATGTTTTTCTCAGAGTGAAATTGCAAAGTAAATTACTTTAGACTCTATAATGTGAAATATTAAAATGAAAAGTGATTTTTTTTTCAACAAGCTCAGTGTTCCTTCTTGAAAAGTCCAAAGCAAAATGTGTTGATCTCGTTTCAGTGCTTCTCCCCTCACAATTTCTCTTTCCAAACAAGCTCTTTGTAGGAACTGACTGTGTTTAGGCATGACATCTTGCTTTTGATGAATTGTCATTTTCCATCAGAAAAATGCCCAGCCAGCTCCACCCACTAATGGTGATATCCCCAACAGCCTCAGTGCACAACTGCAGAGGGGAGCTCATCAGGATTAAAAGATTGCTGCCATCCCTGCACCAGTCCAGAGTTGGATCTCCAAAATCCAAAATTGTAGAGCCTAAATGAGAGATGCAGGACTCCAGGCAGCTCTCCAAAATGCAGTTTATTGTATCCAAGAATCACAGCAGTCCAGGGTTGTGGGTGACAGAGCTGTGCCTACAACTGTGAGCTCCAGAAGACCCATGTCCCTCATTCAGGCTCTTACTGATGGTGCCCCACGTTGGGTGCCACTGTAAGAGCTGAAATGAGAGATGTGGGACTCCAGGCAGCTCTTCAAAATGCAGTTTATTGTACACAAAATGCAGTTTCTTGTATCCAAGAATCACAGCACTCAGGGTCATGGGTGACAGAGCTGTGCCTACAGCTGTCAGCTCCAGCTGCAGGCAGGCCTGGAATCCTGCATCCCTTATTCAGGCTCTTACTAATGGCACCCCACATTGGGCGCCACAGCAGGAGCCTAAATGGGAGATGTGGGACTCCAGGCAGCTCTCCAAAATGCAGTTTATTGTATCCAGGGTGTTACAGCAGTCCAGAGTTGTGGGTGACAGAGCCTGTGCCTACAACTGTGAGCTCCAGAAGACCCGTGTCCCTCATTCAGGCTCTTACTGATGGTGCCCCACGTTGGGTGCCACTTTAAGAGCCGAAATGAGGGATGTGGGACTCCAGGCAGCTCTCCAAAATGCAGTTTATTAGATGCAAGGGTTACAGCAGTCCAGGATCATGGGTGACAGAGCCTGTGCCTACAGCTGTCAGCTCCAGCTGCAGGCAGGCCTGGAGACCTGCATCCCTCATTTGGGCTCTTAGGAATGGTGCCGCACGTTGGGCGCCACCATAAGAGCCGAACTGAGAGATGTGGGACTCCAGGGCCTCTTCAAAATGCAGTTTATTGTATCCAAGAATCACAGCAGTCCAGGGTTGTGGGTGACAGAGCTGTGCCTACAACTGTGAGCTCCAGCTGCACGTAGACCTGGAGACACTTTGGTTTTGGTTACAGTGCATTATTAACTTTTCTTTTGGTTGCATTGCATTATAAACTTTTCTTTTTCTTACAATGCACTGTATACTTTTCTTTGCTGAGCATCTCCATACAGTAGAACCAATCTATACCTTAACTTTTACCTACAGCCTATCATAACTACTGTAATTACCATATTCATGTTACTGCTCTCCAATCACTAAAGTCAGTACATTACAGTTTAAGCGGGAAGTTTTTTTCCAGTTTTCTTGCAGGGGAAAATTCTGAGACCTTTATTCTACTTGCAACTTTGCTGCCTTGTTTGCCCGTGCCATCTTTCTGCTTGGTAAAAACATCTCCTTGTTTGGGGTGGGTTTATCCTTTGCTCTAAGCCATAAAACCCCTTCTAACTAACATGAAATACCCTTTGTCTCCTTGGTTAGCCAGTAAAATTGGCTCAGCAATTCTTTTCTTCTATATCAAAACTTGCTTCCATCTTTATTCCTTCATCAGACTCTACATTTAAAACTCTTTCTGCTAAGCACAAATATCTGTGAGACTTTCTTGTCAAACTTTCATCCTTCCCAACACAAAATAGTGCTGGGGCCATTTCTGGCTGCTGAGGCTTGGCTGGGTTTGGGGTGTTTGTGGCCAAACTCAGATATTTTCACCTCTGAGCACTTCCCCACCCCACTGGAGCAGCCTGGAACACCCAACTCAGCCCAGGGTGGAGGAGATGAAGGTTCCCCCCTGCCTCTGTCAGGGTTTGGGGGAGAACTGAGCAGCTCCAGGCTTGGGGAAGGTGATTCCTGAAGGAGTTTGTTCTCATTCTCTAATGGGCAACTGAAGTTACCCAGGTGACCAAAGAGCCACCTCCTGGTGTCCCCACTGTGACCTGAGAACCCAGCAGTGCTCCAGGGCTTGGGGTGAAAGGGATGAGGCCATTTCTTGCCTGTCTGGGCATTTTGAGCACCTGGAGAGTGCAGAGGAGGCTCCTTTTCTGCCCCAGCAGAGGTGAGGTGTGTCCTCTGAAAGAGCCCAAACCAAACCTGGGCATGGAGAAGGTAAAATTGTAAATAATTCACCTCCAGAAAGCAAGGAGCAGCTCTCAGGAGGAAGGCCCAGCACTCCTTCAGTTCTTCTTGCCAAATGCTTGGCTCAGTGCAGAAACAGGATTATTTTTTAAAAGCATAATTTTCAGGTTTTTCCCCCAAAAAATCAGATGGGAAGCAGATGGGGCTGGGCCTTCCTGTGCCCCAGTATTTGAGCCCTTTGGCTGACAACAAAAGGGTTTAAAAGTGGGGAGAAGAGCAGCAGTGGTGGCTTTGTGCCATGGAGGAGGTGTTGGTTGTGCTGCAGAGTCCCCCACCCTGCCTGGGGCTGGGGTCCCCCGTGCTGGGACCCCACTTTGGGGCTTAGGAAGTGGCACAAATGCCCAGAGCCCCAGGGAGGGCAGGAGGTGGTACTGGGAGCCTCTGCTGGCCCTGGAACTGGAACTGCAGTGCAGCCCTGCATCCTCAGAGAGGGGAAAATGAGGGGAAACCCCAAATGCCAGGAGAAAGGAAATCCCAAATGCCAGGGGAAAATAAATCCCGAATTCCTGGGGAACAGAAACCCCAAATGCCAGGGGAAAGGAAACCCCAAATTCCAGGGGAAAAGGAAAGAAAGCCCAAATTCCAGGGGAAACGAAACCCCAAATTCCAAGGGGAAGGAAACCCCAAATGCCAGGGGAAAAGAAAAGAATGCCCAAATGTCAGGGGAAAAGAAACCCTCAATTCCAGGGCAAATAAACCCTGAATTACAGGAGAAAAGACATCCCAAATGCCAGGGGAAAAGAAATACCAAATTCCAGTGGAAAAGGAAAGAACCCCCAAATTCCAGAGGAAAAGAAATCTCAAATGGGAGGAGAAAAGAAACACCCAAATTCCAGGGGAATGAAAACCCTAAATACCAGGAGAAAATAAATCCAAAATTCCAGGAGAAAAGAAACCCCAAACTGCAGGAGAAAGGAAATCCCAAATTCCAGGGGAAAGGAAACGCCAAATTCCAGAGGAAAAGAAAATAAACCCCAAATTCCAGGGTAAAAGAAAAGAAACCCCAAATCCAGAGGAAAAGAAACCCCAAATTCAGCTCTGGGGCTGCAGAAGGATGCTGGGAGAGCATTTAAAGGGTTAAAATTGCTGATTTCGTGTGAAAATCTCGGGGAGATTTAAGCAGGGGTGGTGTCTGGGTGGGCAGTGGGGACAGTGAGGAGAATTTGGCTCTGTGAGAGGCACTGCTGGGGCAAGGGCTGCAGATCCTGTCCCTGTCTGTCCGTCTGTCCCTCCCTGTGCCACAGGGCTCTGCCCTGCCTGAGGGATTGTCAGTGAAGACTCAAATATTTCTGAATTTTTAATGTTGGATTGATTTTAAAGTTATTTTCCGACCTCAACTATTCAATAAAATACGTTTATTTCCCTTGTTCTGGCTGTGAGGAGGGAGGGCTCTGCTGCACAGGGCAGGTTTGGGAATGTTGGTGGAATTTCTGAAATAAATTTTACAGGTGAGGCAGTAGATACCTGCCTTCACCTGCAAAAAAAGTCAGGAAAAAAGTGGCATGGAGGAGAAAGGGGGATGTCAGTTAAATTTTTTTAAAGGAACACAAGAATTCTGTTAAACTTTTGTCAAGAAAAAAAAAAAAAAACAAACAAAACCAATAGTTTCTTGTATTTAAACTAGAAAAAACCTCCTTGAGTAAACCAGATTTTTTATTTTTGTCATGTAATATCCACATAGTCCTAGATAGCATTTATATAGGATTTTTATAGGATATATATATAGCATTTATATAGGATATATATAGCATTATATAGGATACATATAGCATTTATATAGGATATTTATAGGCACAAATATAGGAAAAACACCACCAAAAATAAAAGCTGAAAATATTTTGAATATAACCAATTGCTGTGCAATTCCCTGTGCTCCCTAGGTAAGATAATTTTAAAAAGTAATTTTTAGATATGATGAAGTATTAATAAATCTTCGAGTTAAGCATCAGAGCTGGTTTTGAGGTTTAAAATTGTGGCACAGAGCAGTGATGCTGTGGCACCACAGCCCTTCCACTATTTTTGCAGCCTGAGCTGCTGCTGCCACAGCTGACCCCTCATAAATATCCCGTTCCAGTGCAAACGAGGAAAAACATTGATTAAGGTAAAAATTCCCCATCTCCCCTAAATGAAAACAAATCCCTTCCCAGCCGTGCTGGAATTTTAAAGGGAATATTTGTCAGTGGCTCAGTGTCGTATTAACGGGCTGGAGGAGTGGGATGTGGCACTCAGCTGTGAATAAAGTGTTTATTTTCCCTTTGTTTTCTGCACGTTAATGGCATTAAAACGCCAGACAAAAGGCTGGGGCAGGTACAGCAGGTCGAGGTGGGGAAGGGATGCAGGGCTGGCACCATCCTGGGCATCGCGCTGCCAGCCAAGGAGCCGGGCACCTCCCGGAGGTGAAATCCCGGAGGTGAAATCCCAAATCCCGCCCCGCAGCCTCCATGCCGGGCTCCTGGAGCAGCCCAGGCGAGAGACAGAGAGATAAAAATAGATTTGGAATCTCCTTTTTTTAGGTTGTTTGTGTGTGGGGCTGGCGCGTCCTGCGCCTGCTCCTCTCCTCCCAAACCTGTTCTGGCCGAGCGCTTTGTTCGCTGGAAGGATCTTATTTAAAGGGAGATGAATTAAAAATAAATAAATAAATAAATAAATAAATAAAAAATCAGCAGCCAGCTGCCCCCATCGACCCCCCCCAGTAATTGCCATGGCTTTGGCACTGCCCGGCAGCTGCTGCCCTCTTTTCCTGTGCTGTGTGCCAGGGTGTTGGCACTGGGAAATGCTGCTGGGTTTAGTGGGGAGAGAAAGGATCCCCTGGGCATTCAGGAGGTGCCCGTGTCCCTTTTAGGGTGTTCCTGTGTCCCTTTCAAGGTGTCCCTGTGTCCCTTTCAGGGGGTGCCCGTGTCCCTTTCAGGGTGTTCCTGTGTCCCTTTCAGGGTGTGCTCATGTCCCTTTCAAGGTGTCCCTGCGTCCCTTTCAGGGTGTGACTGTGTCCCTTTTAGGTTGTTCCCATGTCCCTTTCTGGGTGTGCCCATGTCCCTGTCAAGGGGTGCCCGTGTCCCTGTCAGGGGGTACCCGTGTCTCTTTCAGGATGTGCCCATGTCCCTTTCAGGGTGTCCCTGTGTCCCTTTCAGGGTGTTCCCATGTCCCTTTCAGGGTGTCCCTGTGTCCCTTTCAGGGTGTGACCGTGTCCCTTTCAGGGTGTTCCTGTGTCTCTTTCAGGATGTGCTTGTGTCCCTTTCAGGTTGGTGCCCGTGTCCCTTTCATGGTGTACCCGTGTCCCTTTCAGGTTGGTGTCCATGTCCCTTTCAGGTTGGTGCCCATGTCCCTGTCAAGGGGTGCCCGTGTCCCTTTTAGGGTGTGTCCGTGTCCCTTTCAGGGTGTTCCTGTGTCCCTTTCAGGGTGTGCTCCTGTCCCTTTCAGGGTGTGTCTGTGTCCCTTTTAGGGTGTTCCCATGTCCCTTTCAGGTTGGTGTCCATGTCCCTTTCAGGATGTGCCCGTGTCCCTTTCAGATTGGTGCCCATGTCCCTTTCAGGGTGTCCCTGTGTCCCTTTCAGGGTGTGCCCCATGTCCCTGTCAAGGGGTGCCCGTGTCCCTTTCATGGTGTGCCCATGTCCCTTTCAGGGTGTTCCTGTGTCCCTGTCAAGGGGTGCCCGTGTCCCTTTCATGGTGTGCCCGTGTCCCTTTCAGGTTGGTGCCCGTGTCCCTTTTAGGGTGTACCCGTGTCCCTTTCAGGTTGGTGCCCGTGTCCCTTTCATGGTGTGCTGGTGTCCCTTTCAGGGTGTTCCTATGTCCCTTTCATGGTGTGCCCATGTCCCTTTCAGGGTGTTCCTATGTCTGTTTCAGGGTGTGTCTGTGTCCCTTTCATGGGGGTGCCCGTGTCCCTTTTAGGGTGTACCCGTGTCCCTTTCAGGTTGGTGCCCGTGTCCCTTTCAGGGTGTGTCTGTGTCCCTTTCCTGTGGGCAGGGCTGGGAACCAGCTCTGGGCAGGTCAGTGGGGTGGGCAGGGACCAAGGGCCTCCTTCTGCCCTCCTGGCCGTGTGTGCCACCTTTCCCAGGGCTCCTCCTGCCCTGTGTGCCACCTTTCCTGAGGTCAGAGACTACTCCTGGCCCTGTGTGCCACCTGTCATTGTTCTGGGGTCACCTCTTGCCCTGCGTGCCACCTTTCCTGGGGCTCCTCCTGCCCATCTGTGCCACCTTTGCTGGCTCTGGGGTGGTGGCTGTAGCACTGTCCCCACTTCCTTCCCCTTTTTTCCCTGTTCCAATGGGATCAGGGATTTTCCTAGCCCTTGTGTGCCCAACCCCAGAGCTACTGCAGGGAGAGGGAGTCTCTAGAGGATGTGAAATATGAAATATCCACTTTAGCAGCACCTTGCTCAGAACTGTGTTTGGTTTAAATTATAATTTTGGCTTTATCCATTCCCCAGGCAGGTTTTGGTGCTGCCTCCCAGCAGTCCTGCAGAGAAAGCAGAATTTCTGTGTTCATGGACACCTCCCTGAGCTTGCCAGAGCCAGGGCAGGGCTCATTTATCCCAAATACCTCATTGCTTAACAACTGTGGCTCTAAAAATTGCTGCTTTTGTTGGTGTCACCTGCAAGGAGGGAAGGATCAGGCCTGGGCTGCTCCTGCAGCTGAAGGTGGTGCCAGAGGGAAAGATTGAATCAAAGTTGTCAGGATTAGAAAGAAATTAAAATCTCAAATTGTTTATATGTGATTAAAGGACATGTATGTGTGGCTTCATCCTGTTTCAAATGAAAATGGATTTTTATTTGTTTTTATTTCCTTTCTAAGGGGAATTAAGATAAAAAGGGGTTCAGTACACAGAAAATGAGGAGCAGTCCAAGGAGAAGAACAACATGGAAGTGGGTGTTAGTGAGGTTGATTTTATCCTGAGATTTTCCTCACTGTCCTGGGGGGCTGCAGAGAATGGTTCCAAATGAGAATGGTTTTTATTTCCAAATGAGAATGGATTTTATTTCCAAATGAGAATGGATTTTATTTCCAAACGAGAATGGATTTTATTTCCTTTTAAGGGGGAATTAGGATAAAAAGGGGTTCAGAGCCCAGAAAATGAGGAGAAATCCGAGGAGAACAAAACCCTGGGAGTGAGGTTGAATTTATCCTGAGATTTTCCTCTCTGTCCTGGGGGGTTGCAGAGCCCGGCAGCCTCCTCCCAAATCCCTGCCTGACACAGGTGAAACATTTCCTTGGCATTTTCCAGAGAGGGAGAAGAGGGTTCAGGCTGAGGCAGGGACTATGTGAGCTTGAGTCTGGGCTTTTCTAAAAATTCATTTGAGGGGAAAATGTGGGGCTGCCTTCAGCTGAGCTCTGCTAAGAGCAATGCTCGGTTTCAAAGTCACTTCTGGGCTTTTTCAGCTTGTAAAAGGTTTAAACTTTCCAAAAGAAACATTAAAATTCACATTTAAATTCCTATAAATTTTGGAGATGTTGCCTTTCCAGGGCTTCCCTGAATGCCACTTTGCTGATTTTTCAGTTTTTCTTCATTCCAAAGCAAATATTCAGTGGAAGATTTCTCTGTAGTAAAACAGCCCTGAGTGTGCTCTCCCCATCCCAGAGCTGGGAAACCCCTGGCATTGCAGGACACAGAATATTTAAATTTTTTTTCCCCCTCTCTAAAATCTGTGTATTGGTGACAGATTTTAGTAGAAAATGAGTTTGTACTGAAGAAGGGAGAGGGTAAAAAAGGGATTTCAAGGGCTCCTGGAGAGCCACGGGGCTGGAAAAAGCCTCGGAGCTGGGAGGATGCAAAGGGAGCATGGGGACATCTCCCGTCTCTGCTGGGGGAGGGCTCTGCCACAAAACTTTTATTTCTGTTGCTTGCAAGAAAAAAGTGGAAACAGGACAGTCCTGGCTCTTCTGGGGAAGCAGCAGCAAAAAAAAAAACCCCAGAAATTTATACATTTAGGAAGGGATTTTCTAGCCTGGAACACGCTGGGTTTTGGTTAAATGTGAAAAATTGTTCACTCGAGGCCAATGGAGTAAATCAGGGGGAAATGTGAAATCCTCTGCTGTGAGTGTGGAGAGTCCTGTACAGGAGGCACAACCCTGACTCTTGCTTCAGGGATGGGTTTTGTGGTAGATAAACAACTTATCATCAATTTTAGCCATTATTTATGTGATATAAAACGACCTAATTAATACCATGTTTACAGTGAGTCGAATCAAATAGTGACTGAATATACCAGCAAGAAAAATGGGCAGATTTGAAGCTTTTTGTGAAAATAAAATAAAAACAATCCCGGTGCAATGTTTTCTAACAGATTTGTGCTGTTTAAAAAAAAAATTTAGCAGTAGTGATAATAATAATAATAATAATAATAATAATAATAATAATAATAATAATAATAATAATAATAATAATAATAATAATAATAATAATAATAAACAACGTCAGATTTAATTTCTATTATTATAAATATAGGACCTGTGTTTAGGGATGTTAACAAAATAAGACTAAAATGAAAATAAATGAAATTTATATTAGAGGATCAAATGGAAAGCTTAAACTCCACAAATTATCTGTTATTTCTCAAGATTTTCAGCTGTAACTGGTGGTTCAGGAGAGGAATGGATTTTATTTTGTTATTTTGGGGTGGTTTTGGGGGGCTGCAGCTCGGACACAGCCGGGGGATGATGGATGGAGAGGGGACAGGAGGGACCGCGCCGGCTCCAGGGACAGCTCGGGGGGGTCGCGGCTTTTGGGACAATTTCGGAGCTTCTGCTGCTGCTCCTGCTCTGGTTTGTTTTGTGTAATCGGCTGAAATCCCCGTGTTTGTGGTGTTTATTAAAAATAAACTCCAAAAAATCCCCCAAAATAAAAAAATAACCCAACCAAAAAAAAACCCCAAAAACCAAACAAAAAAAAAAAACCCGAAAAAACAACAACAAAAAAATCCCCCCCAAAAACCAAAAAAGAAACCCGTTTTCCATCTCCCAGCCCTTCAAACCTTTTTCTTTTTTCTCTGTTTCGTGGTGTTTTTCTTGCCGTTCCCCCAGAAGGGATTGGGGGCAGCCGAGGGGGAATGAGGAGCCCCGAATGGGACTCGGCTCGCCGGGATTTCCCCAAACCAAACCCAAAATCCAAACCCAAAACCACCCTCCATCCTCGCCGTGGATATTTGCAATTTATTTACCATTAGCCCCAAATTTACCAGAGACGACAGACTGAAAGGGGTGGCCGGGGAGGGGGGGGGAAAAAGCAATTCAATTAATTTGTAATCTTGCTTTTCATTAGAAAATGTAAGAATAATGACAGCGTCCAGCAGGCGCGGGGCGGGGGGGGGGGGTGGTGAAAAAAATCATAAATGGAGATTTCCCCCTCCCAAACCAGATTATAAAATAAGCTTTAAAAATTAAATTAGTTGGTACGGAGTTGATCGGAGTAAGCCCAGAGTACGAGCGAGGCAAAGGCAACAAATAAAAATAACAAAGGACACAAAAGTTGTCGGCTCTTCCCTCGTTCGGTGCCACCTCGGCGGCTGCTGGGGGGGCCCGGAGGGGAGCAGGGCCGGGAATGGGGGGGGGATGAGCCCGAAATTGGGGGGGACGAGCCTGGAATTGGGGGGGGGGTGAGCTGGGAATGGGGGGACGTGATGGGAATTGGGGGGGACGTGATGGGAATGGGGGGGACGAGGTGGGAACTGGGGGGACGAGATGGAAATTGGGGGACATGAGCCGGGAATGGGGGGGGGGGGGTCCCGAAGGGGAGCAGGGCTGGGAATTGGGGGGGTGAGCCTGGAACTGGGGGGGGGATGAGCCGGGATTTTGAAAAATGACCCGGGAATGGGGGGGATGAGAGGGGAATGGGGAGGATGTGCCGGGAATGGGGGGTCCCGAAGGGGAGCAGAGCTGGGAATGGGTGAGCTGGGAATGAGCCGGGATTGGGGGGGATGAGCCGGGAATTGCGGGGGGATGAACCGGGAATTGGGAGGGGATGAGCTGGGAATGTGGGGGACGAGATGGGAAAAGGGGGGGACGTGATGGGAATGGGGGAGACGAGCCGGGAATTGGGGCGGATGGGTTGGGAATGGGGGAATGAGCTGGGAACTGGGGGACGTGATGGGAATTGGGGGGGATGAGCTGGGAATGGGAACACGAGCTGGGAATGGGGGGGACGAGCCAGGAACTGGGGGAACGAGCTGGGAATGAGGGGAATGAGCCGGGAATTGGGGGGGATGAGCCGGGATTGGGGGAGACGTGATGGGAACGGGGGGACGAGCTGGGAATGGGGGGAATGAGCTGGGAATGGGGGGGATGACCCGGCAATGAGGTTGCGGGGGTGCAGCCGGCTCGCAACAACTCAAATAATTCATTTGCAACCACGGTTCTGCCGGCAGCGGAAAGATCCGCGTTGAACTCGCAGGAGCGGAGTTGTTTTATCCCGGGTTAAACCCAAAACCTGCAAAAAAAAAGGGGGATTTTTAGGGAAGGGTGCAGCGCTGGACCTCGGGCTCAAAGCGCGCAGTGCCTCCTTTTAAAATATTCATTGGCATTTCTTTTCTCTCTATTTTTCTCTCTTTATTTTATTTTTTTTTTAGATTTATTTCCCACGGAGGAGCCTCCCCGCACCGTCCCGGGTGGGATTGGCTCCCTCCGGCTCTGGGAAGGATTGGGGAGAATTGGGGGGTTTTGAGAACTTTCCCACGCCCTCACCCTTCCCATCCTAACTTCAGCTTCGTTTTCTGCCTTTTCTCCTCTCAATTTTCCATCCCGTCAAATAGACCAAAAAAAAAAAAAAAAACCTCTTTAAATTGATCTAACCCGCGTTTTAATTTTTGGGGTTTTTTTTCCTCTAAAAATCGTTGAAGTGGAATTATGTCCCCTAAAAGGCAAGAGGGGAAATTTAGGGGAATTTCGGGGGTTTTGGGTCTGCTCCCAGCTCTGCACCGGAGGAAGTGTAAAATCTCTCCTGCCACACGTTCAGACAAAGCCGTCTTGTTACCCGGGATTTGTCGGGTCAAGCAGGATCCCGTTTTAAGCCAGTTACTAAATGTAATTCTCCCACTTTGCCTCTTAATTTAGCAAACGAAAAAACCCCAATTTTTCGCTGGGGGCATAAATGGCAGTGATCGTTTTCCCCCAGAAGTTTGAAAAAAAAAAAGGATTTTAGCCACTTGATTATTACTGCCACTAATGTTTGTTCATTTATAGAATGAACAGTATTTAAGAAATGTTTGAGTGCACTAAAATTTCGGTATTTAATTAGAAATTATTTTGACAAAATACCGTATTTTGAAATTACAATTTTAAATATCCACATTAAAAAAAAATTTTAACAAGGCTTTTACAGGGTCCTGAGCTGGTGGGAACCAATTTAGCTCCTTTGTGTAGCATCATCCCAGGGTATTTCCTATTATTCTTAGGAATTTGGATTGATTCTTTATTGTGAACTAAACATTTTCTTAGTGTTCACATTTTTTCTCTTGGAAAAAAAAAAAGTTAAAAAAAAAAAAAGAAAAAAAAATTACTCAAAAATTGAATTTGTGTTTTGGAACTTATTCCATGCATACACAGAAACAGGAGATCTCAGGTGTGTAGTTGAATAAAAGTTTTTAAACGTGTGTCAGCCCTGCTCAGAAACATTAATCCATTGTGAAGCTGGTTGAAATTTTCATTAAAAATTAAAGCAAAAGGATAAAAGTGTGGAAAGTTTTTATTTTTTAAAGATATATAGTGTGTTTCACTGTCCCTGCTCAGCAGCTCATGCAGCAAATCCATTCCAGCAATGGAAAGTTAAATCTCAAATATTTTGTGCTCATTAAGAAAAGGGGGAAAATTTAAAAAAAAAAAAAAAAAACAAACTTTAAAAAGTTTTGAGAAATTTTCTTAGAAAAATACAAGTATTCCCAGGGATTCAGCTGGGTGCAAAAGGACAAAAGAAAAAAGAAGAAGAAAAAAAAATCAATGTTTTTTATCATGCAGCCAGTGCACTGGAAGGGATGGATGAGTTTGGAGGGGACGGGTGGCCACGGCAGGGCATGGTATTGGTCTGGGGGCTGCAGCCCCTCTGCAGAGGAGTTTGGCTGCTTTGGATCCAAAATCATTTTAACCACATTCATGGTGCTTCACAGTTTGCTGCATTTCACCCTGTGGAAGAGGTGGAAAACGGATGGCAAAGCCTGGCGCCCTGCAGCTGTCTCTGGGTGTGAGTTTCACCTGGCACAGCGTGAAACTCACAGCTCTGTGTCCCTGGCATTGCTGGGGATGGTCTTACAAACCTCCCGCTCTGCACTGAAAAATTCTTAAAATATTTATCGCATTTTTTGACCGTGGAAGGCGGAGGTGTCCTCAAAATCCACCCCGTGCCCACCCTTGCGCGTGGTACCGGCGCCCAGCATTGTGCAGGGCTCTGCAGCCCCGCTCGGCCTTTTGTCAGCCCCCTTTTTGTGTCAATCAGATGCCTTTTGTCAGGTCCCAGACATGTTGTGTCCACAGGCGCACAAATCTCCCTGCGCAGAGCAGGGCAGGGCAGGGCAGGGCAGGGCGTGGGGAACGTGGGGCGCGCTCAGCTGCCACGCGCGGGGGGCATTGCCACCACAAACCCCCCCGAGGGGCTGGCACGGAGATGTGGGGTGGCAAAAGGGCAGGGCCCACTCCCCAGCATGTCCGTGTGTCCGTGGGTGCTGTCTGTCCTGCAGAACGGAGCCAGGAGCTTCCCTCTGCTGTTGATTTTGCCCATCCTTTGAGCTGGTTTTTGAGTTTTCCACCCATGTTTCTCAGGGATGGGTGAGGTGTGACTGGCTCCTCAAACCACCCCTGGGAAATGTTTATTTTGCTGCTTTATTTTTAAAAATGTTTATTTTACTGTTTGATCTGCTCACAAACCACACAGCCACAACTCGGCTTTAGGATGGGCACACTCTGAGCACCAATGTCTCCTCCTCTCTTTCCCCCAGCTCCTGCTCATCCTCAGCTGAGCCCCGAGCCCAGGGGATCTTTGCTGCAGCTCAGAGGGCAACTCTGCATGAAGCTGCAGGGTGGTTGGGCTGGCAAAGGTGCAGGGGCCATTCCCCAGCATGTCCGTGTGTCCTTGGATGCTGTCTGTCCTGCAGGATGGAGCCAGGAGCTTCCCTCTGCTGTTGCTTTTGCCCGTCGTTTGAGCTTGTGTTTTTTTCAGTTTTCCACCCATGTTTCTCAGGGATGGGTGAGGTTTGATTGGCTCCTCAAGCCACCCCTGAGAAATGTTTATTTTACTGCTTGATCAGCTCACAAACCACACAACCACAGGTCGGGTTTGGGCTGGGGACACCCTGACCACCAATGTCTTTTCCCCCCAACTCCTGCCTATCGTCAGCTGAGCCCCGAGCCCGGGGGATGTTTGCTGCATCTCAGAGGGCAACTTTGAGCTAAACCCTTCTGATCTGGGCAGGAATGGGGTGGCTGTACCCACCTGTCCCTGGTGGCAAGAGCTCTGCCTGTCCCCACAGCACTGTCATAACCCCAGGCCCGACCAGGCCCAGCCGGGTCCCTCTATATCCTCAACCACCATGCCCTCAATGGTGCCTGCAGCTACATGGGCCTGGCAGGGGCAGAGAGGGATGGAGGGAGGCAGGAGCACCTCCAGGGAGGGATGGAGGGAGGCAGGAGCACCTCCAGTGAGGGATGGAGGGAGGCAGTGGCCTTCAAGTGTGGAAAATCCACCTCAGCAGCCACTCTCCCCCGGCATCAACAAAATGGCGTCAGGGCTCCCCAATGGTGGTTGGGCACCCACAGAGTGGTGGCTGTGCCAGAAGGAGGCAGGAGCACCCCCAGTGAGAGATGGAGGGAGGCAGGAGCACCCCCAGTGAGGGATGGAGGGAGGTAGCGGCCTTCAAGTGTGGAAAATCCACCTCAGCAGCCACCCTCCCCCGGCATCGACAAAATGGCGTCAGGGCTCCCAAATGGAGCCAGGGCACCCTCACAGAGGGGTGCCTGTGCCAGAGGGAGGCAGGAGCACCTCCAGTGAAAGATGGAGGGAGGCAGGAGCACCCTCAGTGAGGGATGGAGGGAGGCAGTGGCCCCCAAGTGTGGAAAATCCACAGCAGCAGCTGCTCTACCTGGGCATTGACAAAATGGCGTTAGGGCTCCCTCACGGCGGGATGGCCGTCCCAGAGGGAGGCAGGAGCACCCCCAGTGAGGGATGGAGGGAGGCATGAGCATCCCCAGTGATGGCAGTGGCCCCCAAGTGTGGAAAATCCACCGCAGCAACCGCTCTCCCCTGGCATCAACAAAATGGCGTCACGGCTCCCAAATGGCGGCTGGGGCTGGCGGGGAAGGGCCCGGCGCGGTGCCAGGGCCGCTGCGAGGGCACAATGAGTGGCACATAACGGCCCTGGCCACGGCCGCCCCTCGCCATGGCCGTGCCAGCTGTGCCCCCCTCCCTCCGCCTTGGCACAGGCAGGCAGCCCCGCCATGGCCGCCTCTGAGGAGGATTAAGGCCGCAGTTGTGTCTCCCTCTTTCTTTCCCCCTCAGTGGCTGAGAACAGGAAACGTGAACCTATCTGAGACTAATTGACTTGCAAATTAATCGTTTGTCCCTGTGCCTGATAATTAGTGCTAACGATTTTTACACTCCCCCCCCCCTCCTTTGCTCTCTCCTCCTCCTCTTTATTTTAAAGGGGGCTGTTTTCCCTTTCTTTTGCTCCTCTTTTTATCCACCCTTGCTCCAGTTCTTCCCTGAGGATCCCCAGCTGCCCCTGGGGTGGGGATGGCACCGGGTTCGGGGTGCAGGGGCCTGGCAGGGCACACAGCTGCTGCTCTGCTTCCCACGCCTCGGTGCCAACCTCCATGCCAAGGACAATGAGTGGGGCTGGGAGAAGGGCTCGGGATTTGGGGGGCTGCAGAGGGGCTGGGAAAAGGGGGAACGGTGCTCAGGGACGTGGCATCGCTGCTGCTGAACCCACAGCTCCAAATTTCCCAAATTGGGTGTTAAAAAAAATAAAAAAATTAAAAATCGCTTCAAAAAGAAGCAAATTGGATTGTTTTCTCCAGCCTTCCTTCTTCCTTTGTTTTTCTTTCATGGATATATCTTGTTGTCACGAGTCAAAAAAGGCATTTGTCCTGGAAAAAGGCAGCTCAAAGGGAATATTTGAGGCTGGGGATTGGAATCACTGGTGGCGTGGCTTTGTTCAAAACTGTCACCTGAAGAAAGGGTGCTGCAGGGGATGGACAGAGCTGCAGCTGGAGCACGAATTTCATGTGAGAGAAGGGGGGAAAAGGGGATTTGTGGTCATTTTGGGGGTCTGAGGCCTCTGGGGGCAGCCCAGTGGAGCTCATTTGTGCCTGGGAGCAGCTCAGGGCTGACAGGAGAGGATGTGTTCATATTGTTGGTGATACATCAACAGGAAAGAGCGCTTTTGTTGAAATTGATGTGTTTTATGAGAATATTTCTCTGTCAGCAGCAGAATAACCCCATTAATATGATATTCCAATGTGTTTATTGAGGTCTGGTAACATAACATACCGTAAAGTACCTTAGTACTTCACTTTCAGTAAACTTCTGCTGTCTGTTACCTATCCAGTGACACTGCACTGCACAAATAATTGAAAATTCTGCATGTAATTGTCATGTTCCAGTTCAATTCAAACCCAAACACTTTGTTGCTCCTGCGTGGGAACTCTTGAGTAATTCCACTCAGCAATTTTAATTTTTTTTCTTCTCCGTTAGGAGGAACAGATGCTGTTTGAGGGAGATGTGTTGGGAAGGAAGGGGACCTTTTGTGATGTTGAGCTCCTCTTTTTTTCCCTGGCAGGGTGGGATTTGGAGAGAGGTAAAACAGCCCCTCTATGCCAAGCTCAGGACCCTGACCAGCCCCAGGTTGTGGCACAGCCAAGGGATTTCCCACCTTTCCCATTCCTGTGCCTGAGTCAGGCTGCAGGACAGACACCCGTGTCCAGCTGACCTCCAGTGGTGGCCCTCCAGGGTGGAGGAGAAGCTCCCACTGACCATCTCATCCCCTTCAGCCATGCAGTACTTCCTCCTCTGACACTCAAATAATTAAAGAGATCCTTTTCTCCCAGCTCTTCCCCCTCCTGCTCCTGGTGCCTGACACTATTTGTCAGCCCAGCCCTGCTGTAATCCTGGTTTTGCTCCCCTTCCTTTGTGTGCAGGGCTCTCTTCATCTCAGCTTGTGCAGCTCAGGGGCTGCTGCTCCCCCTTCCATGGGAGCTGCGAGTCCATACACCCCGAGCCTCTCCCGGCCTCTGTGCTCATCAACTCGCTCTGTTTGGTTTGTCCGGAGTTAATTACACACAAACTCTGGCCTGTTGGCACACAGGGGCTCTTTGTTCCTGCAAGAATCACTTTGCCCTCTGAGGTCACTGCGGCCAGGACCTGCTGTCCCCAAGGGTCATCCTGCACTTTCAGGCAGATCCCTGGTTCTGGCCAGGCTGGGATGGGGCAGGTGGAAAGCTGGAATGTCATGGTTAGGCTGGGATGGGGCAGGTGGAGCAAGGAAAAAGGTGGAATGTGCTGGGCAGGCTGGGACGGGGCAGGTGGGAAACTGGAATGTCCTGACCAGGGTGGGATGGGGCAGGTGGGAAGCTGGGATGTTGTGGTCAGGCTGAGATGGGGCAGGTGGAAAACTGGAATGTTGTGGTCAGGGTGGGATGGGGCAGGTGGAAAACTGGAATGTCGTGGTCAGGGTGGGATGGGGCAGGTGGAAAACTCGAATGTCGTGGTCAGGGTGAGATGAGGCAGGTGGGAAGTTGGAATGTCCTGGCCAGGCTGGGATGGGGCAGGTGGGAAGTTGGAATATCATGGTCAGGCTGAGATGGAGCAGGTGGGAAGCTGGAATGTCCTGACCAGGCTGGGATGGGGCAGGTGGGAAAGCTGGAATGTCCTAGGCAGGCTGGGATGGGGCAGGTGGGAAGCTGGAATGTCATGTCCAGGGTGGGATGGGGCAGTGGGAAGATAGAATGTCATGTCCAGGGTGAGATGAGGCAGGTGGGAAGTTGGAATGTCGTGATCAGGCTGAGATGTGGCAGGTGGGAAGCTGGAATGTCATGTTCAGGGTCAGATGAGGCAGGTGGGAAAGCTGGAATTTCCTGGCCTGGCTGAGATGGGGCAGGTGGGAAAGCTGGAATGGCATGGTCAGGCTGAGATGGGGCAGGTGGGAAGTTGGAATGTCGTGGTCAGGCTGAGATGGGGCAGGTGGGAAAGCTGGAATATCATGGTCAGGCTGAGATGGGGCAGGTGGAAAACTGGAATGTCATGTTCAGGCTGAGATGGGGCAGGTGGGAAAGCTGGAATTTCCTGGCCTGGCTGAGATGGGGCAGGTGGGAAGCTGGAATGGCATGGTCAGGCTGAGATGGGGCAGGTGGGAAGTTGGAATGTCATGTTCAGGGTGAGATGAGGCAGGTGGGAAAGTTGGAATTTCCTGGCCTGGCTGAGATGGGGCAGGTGGGAAAGCTGGAATATCATGGTCAGGCTGAGATGGGGCAGGTGGCAGCAGGGGGAAAGCTGGAACGGGAGCTGAGGCATTGCTGGTGCCTTTTGGGTCAAGCTCATTGAAGTAATGGGATGATTAGCAAGGATTGCTGAGCTTGATGGCTGGGGAGGAGGAGAGAGGGTGAAAGAGACGTTAGGGCTGGATTAACCCCTGTCAGACCTGTACAAGAGGTTTCCCAGATTAAACACAAGCTCAGTGGGCTGTAAACGCTCCCCGGAGCAGCTCTGGAATGAAAGCTCTGCACTTTGTGTAAGGGACCCAACTTCCAGAGCATCCCAGCTCCTCTTGGTGCTCCTTTAACTGCCCTGAACCAACACCCCTGTGTTTCAGAGCCCTGAGTGCCACATCAACGTGGACACTTGAATGCTTTTTGGCATTCCAGAGCAGCAGAGACCCTGAAATCCTGTGTGGGGGTGGGTGCTCAGAGCCTCTGGCCAGGGACAGGGGTTGCTTTGGTCTCCTGCTGGCTCAGCTTTGCAGGGGGACTGGAGTGGATCCCCTGAGGGGTGCAGGCAAGAGCACTGAGATGGCATGGATAATGTAAAATCAGGTGACCCCAGCTCTGGGAATGATTGGCATCTGACTCCAAGGCTTCAGAACGCTGAACACTCATTATATTAAAATTATATTACATGATATTCTACTATATCTATATTCCATTCTATATATTACATGACATTCTACTATATCTATATTCCATTATATTCTATATATTACATGATATTCTACTATATCTATATTCCATTCTATATATTACATGATATTCTACTATATCTATATTCCATGATATTCTATATATTACATTATATTCTGCTATATCTATATTCCATGATATTCTATATATTACATTATATTCTGCTATATCTATATTCCATTATATTCTATATATTATATTGTATTCTACTATATCTATATTGCATTATATTCTATATATTACATTATATTCTGCTATATCTATATTCCATTATATTGTATATATTACATTATATTCTGCTATATCTATATTACATTATATTCTATTTATTAAATGATATTCTACTATATCTATATTGCATTATATTCTATATATTACATTATATTCTACTATATCTATATTACATTATATTCTATATATTACATTATATTCTACTATATCTATATTACATCATATTCTGCTATATCTATATTCCATGATATTCTATATATTACATGATATTCTGCTATATCTATATTCCATGATATTCTATATATTACACTATATTCTACTATATCTATATTCCATGATATTCTATATATTACATTATATTCTGCTATATCTATATTCCATGATATTCTATATATTACATTATATTCTACTATATATATATTACATTATATTCTATATATTACATTATATTCTGCTATATCTATATTCCATGATATTCTATATATTACATTATATTCTGCTATATCTATATTACATTATATTCTATATATTACATTATATTCTACTATATCTATATTACATTATATTCTGCTATATCTATATTACATTATATTCTACTATATCTATATTACATTATATTCTGCTATATCTATATTACATTATATTCTATATATTACATTATATTCTACTATATTAGTATTGCATTATACTTCTAACTAAAAACTTGTGACTGTCTGCTTGAGAGTTTTGATTTATACTCCAATTGGTCACCTCAGTTAAACAATCTCTGGAACACATTCTCTATGGACACAAACACAGGAGCAGCAAATAAGATAATAATTGTTTTGATCTCTGTGCTTCCTTAGGAAAAAACCTGAGAGAGAGAATTATGTTTCTGTGTGTTCAGAGAATGTGAAGGCCACACATGGAGGGCTCAGTGCCCCTTGGCAGGACTGGCACCATCCTGAAAACCCTTTCTGACCTCCGCCTCCCCAACCTAGGCATGACCTCTGTGCTGCTGCTGGGGAAGTCAGTGCCTCCCCTCCTCAGCATCCTTCAGGATCCTGCTGGGTGAGAACAGGTTTGAGAGGGTGATGGGGCTGAGGGGGCAGCAGCAGTGGGAACCATGCCCTTCAATGCCCTCCAGAGTGGCAGAGGGCCCTGCGGCTCACCAGTTCTGCAGGGGATGTTCCCCCTTCTTGGGGTCTCTGCTGGTCAGAGTGACCCCAAGGTATGTTAGAAAGTCTCTTTTCCCAGCCCGACAGTCGAGTAAGGAGTCACAGCTCTTCAGTTCTCGGTCTCAAGGTTGTTTATTGTTTCTTATCTATAAATTTTTTTTCTCCTGTTCAGCCAAGGTCTGCTCAGCAAGACAGACAGAGGCACTCTGCCTGCCTGCAGGGTGGTGTTATCTTTTTATACTAAAAATTACATGTACAGTATTTACAATAACTTTCCAATACCTATCACCTGTGTTAGACAGTGAGCTTCTACTGTAACCCAGTCCAAAAGTGCCACCATCACAGCAGAAGATGGAGGCCAAGAAGAAGAAGGAGAAAGGCTGGACATGCCCAGTTCCCTCCATCTTGCCCCCTGAACCCACATTCTGAAAACCCTAAAATCTGCTTTTCACCCTGTGACAACTTCACTATTATTCTATTAAACTGTTGTGGCTTGCTGATCTTCATCTAAGGTTGGTAACTTGCTCCACGGGTCAAACCCACATAGGGGCATTTTGGGCTCTGTGCCAGGGTCTCTGAACCCCCTGGCAGGGGTTGGAGCTGGGACAATGTAGGACATCCCTCTGGAATCCACGGCAGCCAGAAGGATGTCCTAAATTCCAACACCTACTGCCCCTATCCTCGGGCAGGTGAGCACTGTCCCCAAGGTGGGCACTGTCCCAGAGGTGGGCACTGTCCCAGAGTGGGCACTGTCCCAGAGGTGGGCACTGTCCCAGAGTGGGCACTGCCCCATAGTGGGCACTGTCCCCAGAGTGGGCACTGTCCCAGAGGTGTGCGCTGTTCCATAGTGGGCACTGTCCCATAGTGGGCACTGTCCCAGAGTGGGCACTGCCCCAGAGTGGGCACTGTCCCCAAGGTGGGTGCTGCCCCAGAGTGGGCACTGTCCCCAAGGTGGGCACTGTCCCATAATGGGCACTGTCCCAGAGTGGGCACTGTCCCCAAGGTGAGCACTGTCCCAGAGGTGTGCGCTGTCCCATAGTGGGCACTGTCCCATAGTGGGCACCGCCCCAGTGGTGGGCACTGTCCCCAAGGTGTGCGCTGCCCCAGTGGTGGGCACTGTCCCCGAGGTGGGCACTGTCCCAGAGTGGGCACTGTCCCAGAGTGGGCACTGCCCCATAGTGGGCACTGCCCCAGTGGTGTGCACTGCCCCAGAGTGGGCACTGCCCCCAGAGTGGGCACTGTCCCCGAGGTGGGCACAGGCCCGTGCAGACCCTCGGGGCTGGGCTGCCCAGACGCCGCCTCTGCCTCGAGGCGCTTTCCCAACCCTGCGCACCTGGTACTCTGTCAATGCAGCCACTTGGCTAAATGTGGGTCATTGTAGGAGGATGCAGCCACTCGAGCAAACAAGCTTCAATTGCCCACTGATTGGGGTGGCTGAGAGCACCATCGCTGAAATTTCTGAGGGGGGAGGCATTAATAATCCCCATTCTGTCTCTGCAGCCCTTGCCCCCTTGTTATTTCCCTCTTTGTGTCTTAATTTGGCCCATTATTATTATTTTATAAAAGGGCCTTTTCTCCACCCCCTCCCTCTTGAAGACACTCCTTAGACCGATGGGAAAATGGCAAGGAATAATTATGAAAAACATCAGTGAAGAGAGGGCCATCTGAGAGGGATTAAAGGATTACAATTAAAACTCATTTTAGGGAGGTGATGTGACATTAGCGTTTTCATTCTTCCCCCCCCCCCACCCCCCTTCCCCAAACACCCTCCAGGATATCTGGGTCTAAGTTGATTAAATGACAAACTCCAGCTCAGAGGGAAACAACAACAAATTAAAAACTGAGTAAAATGAAAAACAACAACCCAAAAATGATTTACAAAATGAAGTGAAAACGAGGTCACTGAGAATTACTGCAAGTCTGGCGGCAGCTGAAAAGGGGTGGACGGAGCACCTGCCACTAATAGCAGGTTTCTGATGGTGGGAGCATCTCCCTGCTCCTGCTCCAGCGGCAGGTGAAGTTGTCTGAGGAGGACACAACAGGAGGGTTGGGCCGTGGCACGGTTGTTTTGGCAGGGCTGGTGCTGGGCACTGCTTTTGGCAGCTCTGTGTTCCATTGGAGCCATGCTGGGCTTTGCTTTGGGAGCTGGGTGTGGATGCAGTGCTGGCCCTGCTGTCCCTCCAGCAGGAAACCTGGGAGATGCCCTGTTGGAACTCAGTGCATCCCTCTGGGTGTCCAGACTTGCCCAGGACCCCATCAGGGGGCTCGGAGACCCTGGCACACAGCCCAGAGCACCTGGGGATTTGATTTTGACCCTTGGAGCAAGTTACCAGCTTTGTATAAGGATGTGAAAGTCACACAGGTTTGAATGGTGCAATAACAAAATGATCACAGGGTGAAAATGTAGATTTTAGGATTTTTGGTACAGGGGTTATGGGGACAAGATGGAGGAATCCGGGCATGTCCAGCCTTTCTTCTTCTTCTTCTTGTTCTCCATTTTCTGTAGTGATGTTGATACTTTGGGATTGGTTTAGAGTAGAAGCTCACTGTCTAACATAGGTGATAGGTATTGGAAAGTTAGTGTAAATATATTATATTTAGAATAGAATTCACTGTCTAACATAGGTGATAGGTATTGGAAAGTTAGTGTAAATATGTTATATTTAGAATACAAGCTCACTATCTAACATAGGTGATGGGTATTGGGAATTAAGTGTAAATATGTTATATTTAGAATATAAGTTTACTGTCTAACATACTAACATAGGTGATAGGTATTGGGAATTAAGTGTAAATATGTTATATTTGGAATAGAAGCTCACTGTCTAACATGGGTGATAGATATTGGGAGTTAAGTGTAAATATGTTATATTTAGAATATAAGTTCACTGTCTAACATGGGTGATGGGTATTGGGAATTAAGTGTAAATATGTTATATTTAGAATAGAAGTGCATTGTCTAACATAGGTGATGGGTATTGAAAAGTCATTGTAAATATGTCATATTTAGAATAGAAGTTTACTGCCTAACATACTAACATAGGTGATAGGTATTAGGAATTAAGTGTAAATATTTTATATTTGGAATAGAAGCTCACTGTCTGACACGGGTGATAGATATTGGGAGTTAAGTGTAAATATGTTATATTTAGAATAGAAGTTCACTCTCTAACATAGGTGATAGGTATTGGGAATTAAGTGTAAATATGTTATATTTGGAATAGAAGCTCACTGTCTAATATGGGTGATCGATATTGGAAGTTAAGTGTAAATATGTTATATTTAGAATATAAGTTCACTGTCTAACATAGGTGATGGGTATTGGAAAGTTATTGTAAATATGTTATATTTAGAATAGAAGTTCACTGTCTAACATACTAACATAGGTGATGGGTATTGGGAATGAAGTGTAAATATGTTATATTTAGAATATAAGTTCACTGTCTAACATAGGTGATGGGTATTGGAAAGTTGTTGTAAATATGTTATATTTAGTATATAAGTTCACTGTCTAACATAGGTGATAGGTATTGGGAATTAAGTGTAAATATGTTATATTTAGAATAGAAGTCCACTGTCTAACATACTAACATAGGTGATGGGTATTGAGAACTAAGTGTAAATATATTATACCTAGTTTGGAGTATAAAAGGACAACACAGAGAGTGCCTGTGGCTGCCTTGCTGAGCAGACCTCAGCTGGGCAGAAAGAAAATTTTATAGATAAGAATTAATAAACAACTTCAAGACTGAAAAGTGAAGAGTCCAGACTCATTCTTCAGGCCTCAGCAGAGACATCCTGCACATCTCAGGGCAGCAATTATCAACAGCAACCCGAGAGTGCCCCAGTGCCAGGGGCTCTCTGTGTGTCCTTTTCTGGCCCATTTTCTCATCTTTTTGCAGCCAAGCAGCCCCTGCCCCACAGAGTTTTGAGCAGCCCCAGCACCATTCCCAGCGCTGGGGCACTTTGCTCCCTGCAAAGCCTGACAGATCCCGTGCTGCAAACTCCTTCCCTCCTGTCCATGGGGATGCACAAAGGGTCCTGCCCATCCTGCCTCCCTTGTGGAGAATCCTGAGGGTGGGAATTGCTCCCAGTGCCATTGAAATTCAGCACTGTCAGAGATGAGGGGAGCTGGGAAAGGCAGCGTGCTCAGAGTGGGAGCTGGCACTGCCAAATGGGAGCACACGCGCTGAGCTGGGGTTTTATTTGTTGTGGAAAGCAAATCCTAGGATGATTGCTGGCCATTTCAGTGAGTGAACATGAAACCTAGGATGGGGGATTTCCCTTTATAAACCAAAAATATCTGTGAATCAAACTGTTCAGATGATGTGGACACCCAAACCATGCTGCCAGCCCTGTTGGAAGGGGAGGGTGACACGAAGATGTGGAGGCAGATGAGTGACTCAGGCTCTGCCGTTCACATTGCTTGGGAAGTTTTGACTGCCAGAATCGGAGCTGTAGGACCCCAATAACCACAGTGGGACTGAGCCAACATCCTGCCCTGAGAGCCCAGCTCTTATGTTCCAACTCAGGACTTCTGCTGGTCAGAGTAACCCCAAGATGTGTTAGAAAGTCTCTTTTCCAGCCTGGCTGTTGAAGAAGGAGTCAGGGCTCTTCAGTTCTTGTTCTCAAGGTTGTTTATTGTTTCTTATCTATAAAATTCTTTCTCTGGCCTGCTTAGGTCCATTCAGCAGGTCAGACAGAGGCACACTGGTGTTATCTTTTTATACTAAAATCTATGTGTACATTATTTACAATTACTTCCCAATACCTATCATCTGAGTTAGACAGTGAATTTCTACCTTAAACCAATCTAAAAGTGCCACCATCACAGCAGAAGATGGAGGCCATGAAGGAGAAGGAGAAAGGCTGGACACACCCAGATTCCTCCATCTTGCCTCCTGAACCCCCATTCTAAAAACCCCCCAAAAAATCTATTTTCCACCCCATGACAAACTATGATTCTACTTAGACTTTCGTGGCATGCAGATCGTCATATAAGGCTGGTAATTTTTTCCATGGGCCACAATCAAAACCACAGTGGCATTTTGGGCTCTGTGCCAGGGTCTCTGAGCCCCCTGGCAGGGGTTGGAGCCATCCAGGACAGACAGAGGGATGCCCTGAATTCTGACACAAAGCTGGAAGTGTGTGGCCTGGGGATGCTTTCCCTCCAGTCTACCTTCAGGGTGCAGAGTGAGAGCAGTGAGGATCTTCTCCTCCATCCTCCTGCTTCTCCTGCCAACGAAGCTGGGCTCAAACCCAGCCTCTCTGCCTTCCCCTTCATTCAGCAGCCTGGCACAAGCGGGCATCTCATCACGTGGGCACGCACGTGGGCGCCAGCGCTCGTCATGTGAGGTGCCATATAGTGCCTGAAATTGGGAGGCAGGGAGAGCTGGAAAAGCTGAACGGAAGGGAAACTCCCCCTCCTTCCCCCCCACCACCCTCCAGATCCAGCCTATTTTCTTTCCTCTCCTTTTGTTTCTGATTTCCGGAACTATGCGGCAAAGCAAAGCGTGGGGAGAAGAAAGAGGCTGAAGAGAGCTGGCATCTGGCAGGGAAAAGAACAAAATAGCAGAGCAGGGCTTTCCTAGGCAGGAGCAGTGGGAGATGGGCAAGGCCTGGGAAAATTCAGGGTCTAAGCACGGCCCGGAGCTTGTGGTGAAGGCAGCAGCTTGGACTGTGCCCTGCTCATGGGCATCGTCCTTGTTCCCCTCCTGCACAGAATCTCTTCTTGTCTCCTTGCTGCTCCATCCCCCCGAGCTGTGAATTCCCTCTGCACCTCCTGCCCAGTGTCAGGACTCTGGTGGGGTTTGGCCCCAAACAGAGGGGGAGGTGGAGGTGGAGGCCGTTCTCCTGCAGAGGTTTTCTCTGAGCATTGAATGATCACTGTGGCACAGTTCATCCTGTGATGCCCCTTTTACAGTCAGGGCTGAGAGTTGCCTGAATTTTTTTTTTTTTTTATTCCTGTTATTTCCTCTGTCCCGACCAGTACAGAAAGAGGTCTTTGCATACAGACCCAATGTTAATTAGGTAAATTAATTAGTACCAAGATGCAGTGTTTTCCCCCTAAGGAGGAAATACAGTAAACTCCATTTTTGTGCGTTTTTTATTCAGCCAGGGGGGTCGAAGGAGAATAGCCGTGTCAAAGAAGCTGCCATTTTCAAGGTCCTTGTGTCCCTTCTGCGCCGCCCTAGAAAGGGAACAAAACTCTGTTGACAGCAAAATCTCAGCAGGAGCCCCTGGGCTGAGGGGCACGGGGAAGCAAAGTGGAAAGGGTGCCAGGTTTCCGAGCGCCTGGAGGGAACAGCCTTTGGTCTCCGAGTTTCAATGGACCGGGGAAAGCAAATCAGCCCTTTCAAGGCCAATCACGCTGCTCTGCAAGGCACACACTGCACACAATGCCCTGCTGGCAGCAGCAAAGGGACTGGGTGGCCGTGGCAAGGCCCAGGGCAGGAGAGCCACCGAGGGCCAAGAGCTCCTTCTGCCTCCAGCTCAGTCCTCAGGGCCCTGGGAAAGGGGCTGGGATGGGCTGGAGCACCAGGAAATGCCCAAGGAGGTTCCTGCTCCATCCAGAGGCTTGGGAAAGGGGCTGGGATGTGCTGGAGCACCAGGAACTGCACAAGGAGGCTCCTGCTCCATCCAGAGGCTTGGGAAAGGGGCTGGGATGTGCTGGAGGACCAGGAACATCCCAAGGAGGCTCCTGATCCATCCAGCTCAGTCCTCAGAGCTCTGGGAAAGGGGCTGGGATGTGCTGGAGCACTAGGAACTGCCCAAGGAGGCTCCTGCTCCATCCAGAGGCTTGGGAAAGGGGCTGGGATGTGCTGGAGCACCAGGAACAGTCCAAAGAGGCTCCTGCTCCATCCAGCTCAGTCCTCAGAGCTCTGGGAAAGGGGCTGGGATGTGCTGGAGCACCAGGAACTGCCCAAGGAGGCTCCTGCTCCATCCAGCTCAGTCCTCAAAGCCTGGGAAAGGTGCTGGGATGTGCTGGAGGCTCTTAGGCTGGGGCTCCTGATCCATCCAGCTCATTCCTCAGAGCCCTGGGGAAGGTGCTGGGATGGGCTGGAGCATCAGGAGCCATCCAAGGAGGCTTCTGCTCCATCCAGAGCCCTGGGAAAGGTGCTGGGATGTGCTGGAGGCTCTTAGGATGGGGCTCCTGCTCCATCCAGCTCAGTCCTCAGAGCCCTGGGAAAGGGGCTGGGATGTGCTGGAGCATCAGGAGCCATCCAAGGAGGCTCCTGCTCCATCCAGAGCCCTGGGAAAGGTGCTGGGATGTGCTGGAGCACCAGGAACTGCCCAAGGAGGCTCCTGCTCCATCCAGAGGCTTGGGAAAGGGGCTGGGATGGGCTGGAGCACCAGGAACAGTCCAAAGAGGCTCCTGCTCCATCCAGCTCAGTCCTCAGAGCTCTGGGAAAGGGGCTGGGATGTGCTGGAGCACCAGGAACTGCCCAAGGAGGCTCCTGCTCCATCCAGAGGCTTGGGAAAGGGGCTGGGATGTGCTGGAGGACCAGGAACATCCCAAGGAGGCTCCTGATCCATCCAGTTCACCCCTCAGAGCTCTGGGAAAGGAGCTGGGATGGGCTGGAGCACCAGGAACTGCCCAAGGAGGCTCCTGCTCCATCCAGCTCAGTCCTCAAAGCCTGGGAAAGGTGCTGGGATGTGCTGGAGGCTCTTAGGCTGGGGCTCCTGATCCATCCAGCTCATTCCTCAGAGCCCTGGGGAAGGTGCTGGGATGGGCTGGAGCACCAGGAGCCATCCAAGGAGGCTCCTGCTCCATCCAGAGCCCTGGGAAAGGTGCTGGGATGTGCTAGAGCATCAGGAACAGCCCAAGGAGTCTGTTAGGATGGGGCTTCTGCTCCATCCAGCTCAGTCCTCAGAGCCCTGGGAAAGGAGCTGGGATGTGCTGGAGCACCAGGAACAACCCAAGGGAGCTGTGAGGATGGGGCAGGTGGGGCACCCCTGTGTGTTGCTATTCTGTGTTGTCCCTTCCCTCTCCTCCAGCAGAGTGCTGGTTGGTGTGGAAAAGGAGCGTGGAAACACTGAGCAGCTCCCTGACCTTCTCCCCACGCCAACCTTTTATTCAGTTTTTAATTCATTCCACCCTGATCCCAGCCCAGTGTCTCCCCTGGACATGGCACGAGTGGATGGATGGATGGATGGACAGACTCCCCGAGATGCGCCGTGGGATGGGCAGGTCTGTGGCTGCATCTGGGCTGTTTTAATGCCCCTGTGGGAGAGGATCAAAGCCGGCTTTGCCTTGGCAGCCGCTCGCAGCCCAGCGCTCTGCCCACAGCACCATCTCCTGTCGGCATCGCTGTGCCTCGCAGGGCAGTGCATCCTGGGAATTTCCTTCACCCCAGGTCCGACAGCGCAGCTGATCCTCCGTCATCACCACATTTACCGCCCCCTCCCCATCCCTGAGCAAAGGCAGGATGAAAGCGGCGGGGTTTTTTTTTTTTTTTTTTTCCTCTTTCTTTCTTTTTTTTTTTTTTTTTTTTTTTTTTTTTTTTTTAATGGCGTTTTATTAGCCTCCAAATCAGACAGGCGAAACAATGGAGTTCTGTCAGCGATGGGCTTTCGTGCTGATTTCATCTCCTCTCTCATCCGTATGCAAACCAGCTTCCAGCAGGCTTTGGCCATGCCATGGAAACCGAGGTGCAAGCCCGGAATTCTGGGGGTTCTCGGAGTGAGAAATCTCCCGGTCGCTTTTTCCCATTTGCATAATGCAACTTTTCTTTCCCCTCGCAGACACTGAGGCGCTTTGTTTATAGAGAGCCGAGAGAAAAGGGGGATGCTGGGGACAGAGGAGGGACCGCGGGGAGGAGGGAAGCGCCCGGTGGGAGTGGGGAAGAGGAGGGCAAAAAAAAAAGAAGAACACGCAGAGAGAACAGTGCGGGGCGACTGGAAGGGAATTTATATGAGGATGGGGCACTGGGAAATGGGGATGGGCCGGTTCCCCGCGATCCTGGGACCCGAGCGCTCCTTTGGCCTCTCTGAGGCGGCCGAAGGGTGTCGGGGGGACTTGGCGTGGCTGAGGATCCAGCTGGGAGCCGGCATCGGCGCTGAATTAAAGGCGGTTGTCATGATAATGCCCCCCAGAGGAAGCAGGAGCCTTTTCAAGCCTCGCCTGAAATACCTCAAAGGGTTTTGTGCGAGAAGCCTCTAAGATTCTTCGGCTGGTGGAAAGCGAAGTTTGTGTGGGGGAATGGTGACCCACGGGGCACGGGGGAAGGTGGCTCGGTGACAGCCAGCAGAGCGTGAGGGGGATAAAACCATCCTGGATTTATTCCCAGCGGTCTGGGAGAGAAGGAGGCGAACAAAACAAAATTTCAACTGGTTTGTCCCCCCTTGAAAAGTGGAAACTGGCACTGGAAGGTGGGAGAGTGAAGGGATGGAATTGTCCTGTCCCCACCAGTATCCCCAGTTTGTTAGAGGCATTGGGGTTGATTTACACCCCACCCCATCTTCTGCAAAGTGCTGATCTCCTGCTCTTTGCACAGCAGAGATCCAAGGGGCTGCTCTCATGGGTCCCATCACAGGGTAGGGTGGCTCGGTGACAGGGGGGATAAAACCATCCTGGATTTATTCCCAGCGGTGTGGGAGAGAAGGAGGTGAACAAAACAAAATTACAACTGGTTTGTCCCCTCTTGAAATGTGGCATTGGGCACTGGAAAGTGGGAGGGTGAATTGTCCAGTCCTCACCAGTATCCCCAGTTTGTTGGAGGTATTGGGGTGATTTACACCCCACCCCATCTTCTGCAAAGTGCTGATCTCCTGCTCTTTGCACAGCAGAGATCCAAGGGGCTGCTCTTATGGGTCGCATCACGGTGTGGGGATAAAATCACCCTGGATTTATTCCCTGTGTGTGTGAGGCTGGGAGAGAAGGAGGTGAACAAAACAAAATTACAACCGATTTGCTCCCCCTTGAAATGTGGCAAACTGCAAGGTGGCTTGGGGAGGTGGGAGAGTGAAGGGATGGAATTGTCCAGTCCCCACCAGTATCCCCAGTTTGTTTGTAGCATTGGGGTGATTTACACCCCACCCCATCTTCTGCAAAGTGCTGATCTCCTGCTCTTTGCACAGCAGAGATCCAAGGGGCTGCTCTCATGGGTCCCATCACAGGGTAGGGTGGCTCGGTGACAGGGGGGATAAAACCATCCTGGATTGATTCCCAGCGGTGTGGGAGAGAAGGAGGTGAACAAAACAAAATTACAACTGGTTTGTCCCCTCTTGAAAAGTGGAAACTGGCATTAGAAGGTGGGAGAGTGAAGGGACGGAATTGTTCAGTCCCACAGCAGAGATCCAAGGGGCTGCTCTTATGGGTCTCATCACGGTGTGGGAATAAAATCACCCTGGATTTATTCCCTGTGTGTGTGAAGGAGAGAAGGAGAGAAGGAGGTGAACAAAACAAAATTACAACTGATTTGTCCCCCCTTGAAACGTGGCAAACTGGCACTGGAAGGTGGGAGAGTGAAGGGACGGAATTGTTCAGTCCCACAGCAGAGATCCAAGGGGCTGCTCTTATGGGTCCCATCACAGGGTAGGGTGGCTCAGTGACAGGGGGGATAAAACCATCCTGGATTTATTCCCAGCGGTGTCTGAGGCTGGGAGAGAAGGAGGTGAACAAAACAAAATTACAACTGGTTTGTCCCCTCTTGAAATGTGGCAATGGGCACTGGAAAGTGGGAGGGTGAATTGTCCAGTCCTCACCAGTATCCCCAGTTTGTTGGAGGTATTGGGGTGATTTACACCCCACCCCATCTTCTGCAAAGTGCTGATCTCCTGCTCTTTGCACAGCAGAGATCCAAGGGGCTGCTCTTATGGGTCCCATCACGGTGTGGGGATGAAATCACCCTGGATTTATTCCCTGTGTGTGTGAGGCTGGGAGAGAAGGAGGTGAACAAAACAAAATTACAACTGATTTGTCCCCCCTTGAAACGTGGCAAACTGGCACTGGAAGGTGGGAGAGTGAAGGGACAGAATTGTCCAGTCCCCACCAGTATCCCCAGTTTGCTGGAGGAACTGAGGCTGATTTACACCCCACCTCATACATCTGCAAAGTGATGATCTCTGCTCTTTGCAAATGAATTTGAAATCCACAGGGCAAGGGGCTGCCCTTATGGGTCTCATCACCTCTGATGGCTGCACCTCCTAGAAACAAACCTGATCCTCGTGGCTCCATCCTGGGCAACAGACTCTGATTTGTGAATTGGATGGATGCACGGTTAATAGTAATAATAACAATAATAGCAACGAAATGTATTAATCAGTGACGGATGACAGACACCAAACCTGCAATTAGAAGTATTTTAGGATATGTAAAAATCCCTGTAAATGATTTGCAAATGAGGTGCAGACAGTAAAGCAGGCGGCAATGGAGATATTTTTGGGTTTTGCCTCAGTGTGGGGCTGCTCTGTTTTTAAGGTGCTTCAATGTGAGTTGGATGTACAGACACGCTCCTGAGGGAAAGTCTTGTGCTGCTGCTGCAAAATGTGTGAGTGCTGCTCCAAAGTGCGGGATATAAAATCCAGGATCAGTGGAATCCAGCAGAACCACAGGCAGGAACCTCAGTGATGCACAGGCCTCCAGCTGCACGTGGAAATTTGGAAATTGCAGGGATTTAGTGGGAATTGTTCAAGCCTCACTTGTGCCAGAGGTGTGGTTGCACATGATACCAGACATTATTGTTAAAAGGCAGCTGGGATTCATTCTGCATGCTCTACACAATGTGAAATATTCAATCTTTATACCTGTGGGCAGGAAAATTCTGCAGTCTAATCCCAGAATCTGGTGTTCTGGGACAGGGAGAAAAGTGGAGGGGAAATATTTGTGCTCCGGAGGGTTCTGCTGTAACTCTGTGCATCCCTTTAGCCAGCAGGAAAACCCACCTGGACATCCCTGTCAGGTGCACTGTAGCACAGCTCTGCATCACCCATGTGCTGCAAGGAGCAGCTGGGATGCTGAAAATCCTCTGCAAAAGGGATGGGGATTGAGAGGAGTCTGGCTTGGGGCTTTTCCTCTTTGTTTTCAGTCTGGTTTCTCCAGAAAAATGAGATTTGTGCCATCACAGGGAATTGTGTCATTTCTCACCTCTCTCCCAGGAACTTCTGAGATAGGATGGCTTTAGCTCCCTTTGGCTGCATGTCAGTTTTTGATCCCCAGTCAATGGGAACTGCTTTGGGGTTCAGTTACAGTTAAGTCATTTCTCCTTTTGGCTCTAAAAAAACCATTTTTACTTCAAGACAAGGCTGGAGAAGGGCTGTGACCTTTCCCTTTGGGCAGGGAGGGAGAGGGGTCTCTGGTGGGGCCTTGCCAGGGTGCCAACTGCAAATGCCTCATCCTAAGGAGCTCTCCATCAGAGATTCCAGTCCGATGAGGTTTCAGAACATTTCTGAAGTTTCTGAAGGAGCTCACACTCCTCAGACAGTGATTTTCTGCTCCTCCCAGTGTTGAGGCAGAGCTGGTGGTGAATTCCTGTCCCAAGCCCATTGTGGTGGCCTTTGGGCAGGGACATGGGGCCAGAGGAAGGAGCAGGGTGTGATTAAACCCCCCTTGGGCTTTGCAGGTGTGCCATGGCAGGACAGGAAGGGGCAGCAGGACGGGCAGTGCCAGAGCAGGAAAAGGAATTTCCAGCATCACTCCACGCTCACCCTCTCAGCCTCCAGCCCGCTGGTCGTGCCAATTTGTCACCGAGCTGGGATTTCAATTAAACCCCAAAAGAAGGGGTCAGAGGTTATGCAAACACGTTGGGAAAGGCCACTTTGCCTGGAGGGCTCTCCCGGGGCCACTGGAGCTTTACACAGCCCCGGTGACCCGGGCTGAGGCCAGCATTGTTCCCCCTGCTCCATTCAAGAGGCAGTTTGTCAATAAAATCGACCTCTTGGCTCCTGGGGGTGCTGCCACCTCATCTTTCCCCTTTTCCTGGCTTTGGCTGGAGCAGATCTGAGGTTTTTCTGTGGTCCCTGTGCCATGCCAGGGCTGGAGCAGGAGCAGCACCCTCAGCACCTTCTCCTCCCCTTGGGGGTTTTAATTCTGCTTTCTGCCTTTTGGGGTTTTTGTACCTGAGGGCAGTTTCCAGCTGGACCCCTGGGAAACACCATCACAAACATCAAGTGTCACAGACAACTTTTCTGAAAAATCCTTTTTTCAGGGTTTTTTCCTCCTGAGAAGCTGAAAGGCCTCAGGAACAAAATGTAAACAATGGTTATCTGCTGCTGTGGAATGCAACAGGTGCATCTGGGATTGGTCTCGTGTGGTTGTTTCTAATTAATGGCCAATCACAGTCAGCTGGCTCAGACTCTGTCTGAGACACAAACCTTTGTTGTCATTCTTTCTTTTTCTATTCTTAGCCAGTCTGCTGATGAAATCCTCTCTTCTATTCTTTTAGTATAGTTTTAATGTCATATATATCATAAAATAATAAATCAAGCCTTCTGAAACATGGAGTCAGATCCTCATCTCTTCCTTCATCCTCAGACCCATGTGAACACCGTCACAATCAGGTTCTGTTCATCCTCTCCAGACCTCGTTCTCCTTTCAGGGCCATCATTCTCCACAAGAATCCCACATTGATTTTCTGCCCCTCACCCTCCAGGCTGGGTTGGGATGAGCTCGATGTCCCTCCCTGTTACACAACTGGCACCAAAGTCCCCCCCAGGGCAGCAGCTCTCCCTGCCAAGCCCCGTGCCCACCAGCACACCCACCCACTGTGGGCACAATCCCATTTCTGGGGAGGTGTGAGGCTTCCTGGTGGGTTTGGGTGGTGGGACTGTGTTGGGATCTCTGCTGCTCAGAGTGACCCTGAGAAAACTTGGAAAGTCTCTTTTCCCAGCCTGGTGCTTGAAGAAGGAGTCAGGGCTCTTCATTTCTCGGTCTCAGGGTTGTTTATTGCGTCTTATCTATAAAAAATTTTCTCCTGCCCTGCCAAGGTCAGCTCAGCAAGACAGTCCAGGCACTCTGCCTGCCCCTGGGCAGTGTTATGTCTTTATACTAAAAACTACCTGTACAATATTTACAATTACTTCCCAATACCTATCAGCTGTGTTAGACAGTGAGCTTCTACTCTAAACCAATCTAAAAGTGCCACCATCACAGCAGAAGATGGAGGCCAAGAAAAAGAAGGAGAAAGGCTGGGCACACCCAGTTCCCTCCATCTTGCCCCCTGAACTCCCATTCTAAAAACCCCAAAAAATCTATTTTTCACCCTGTGATAAATTCACTATCATTCTACTTAAACTCTTGTGGGTTGTAACTCTTCACACAAAGCTGGTAATTGTTTCCAGCCCTTGGGGTGGTGTTATGTCTTTATACTAAAAACTACCTGTACAATGTTTACAATAACTTCCCAATACCTATCACCTGTGTTAGACAGTGAGCTTCTACTCTAAACCAATCTAAAAGTGCCACCATCACAGCAGAAGATGGAGGCCAGGAGGAAGAAGGAGAAAGGCTGGACACACCCAGTTCCCTCCATCCTGCCCCCTGAACCCACATTCTAAAAACCCAAAAAAAATCTATTTTTCACCCTGTGATAAATTCACTATCATTCTACTCAAACTCTTGTGGCTTGTAACTCCTCACACAAAGCTGGTAATTGTTTCCAGCCCTTGGGGTGGTGTTAGTTTTTAATACTAAAACCAATATGTACAATATTTACAATTACTTTCCAATACCTGTCACCTATGGTAGACAGTGAGCTTCTACTCTAAACCAATCTAAAAGTGCCACCATTAGAGCAGAAGATGGAGGCCAAGAAAAAGAAGGAGAAAGGCTGGGCACACCCAGTTCCCTCCATCTTGCCTCCTGAACCTCCATTTTGAAAACCCTAAAATCTATTTTATCACCTTGTGATAACTTCGCTATTATTCTACTTAAACTGTTGTGGCTTGGAACTCCTCACTCAAAGCTTGTAATTGTTTCCAGCCCTTGGGGTGGTGTTATGTCTTTATACTAAAAACTACCTGTACAATTTTTACAACAACTTCCCAATACTTATCACCTGTGTTATATACTGAGCTTCTACTCTAAACTAATTTAAAAGTTCCACAATCACAGCAGAAGATGGAGGCCAGGAGGAAGAAGGAGAAAGGCTGGACATGCCCAGATTCCTCCATCTTGCCTCCTGAACCTCCATTTTGAAAACCCTAAAATCTATTTTATCACCTTGTGATAACTTCGCTATTATTCTACTTAAACTGTTGTGGCTTGGAACTCCTCACTCAAAGCTTGTAATTGTTTCCAGCCCTTGGGGTGGTGTTATGTCTTTATACTAAAAACTACCTGTACAATTTTTACAACAACTTCCCAATACTTATCACCTGTGTTATATACTGAGCTTCTACTCTAAACTAATTTAAAAGTTCCACAATCACAGCAGAAGATGGAGGCCAGGAGGAAGAAGGAGAAAGGCTGGACATGCCCAGATTCCTCCATCTTGCCTCCTGAACCTCCATTTTGAAAACCCTAAAAATCTATTCTATCACCTTGTGATAACTTCACTATCATTCTACTTAAACTCTTGTGGCTTGTAACTCCTCACTCAAAGCTGGTAATTGTTTCCAGCCCTTGGGGTGGAGTTAGTTTTTTATACTAAAAACTACCTGTACAATGTTTACAATAACTTCCCAATACCTGTCACCTATGTTAGACAGTGAGCTTCTACTCTAAACCAATCTAAAAGTGTCACCATCACAGCAGAAGATAGAGGTCAATAAGAAGAAGGAGAAAGGCTGGGCACACTCAGATCTTTCCATCTTGCCCCCTGAACCTCCATTTTGAAAACCCTAAAATCTATTTTATCACCTTGTGATAACTTCACTATTATTCTATTAAACTGTTGTGGCTTGCAGATCTTCATACAAGGTTGGTAATTTGCTCCACGGGTCATAATCAAACCCACATTTTGGGCATTTTGGGCTCTGTGCCAGGGTCCCTGTGCCCCCTGGCAGGGTCTGGCCTGCTCAGGACAGACAGAGGGATGCGCTGGGTGCTGACAGGACTGTAGCAGCCCCTGTGCTGCTGCACTAATTGCACTGGGCAGTGCTGCAAACAACCCACAGGGCTGAGGAGGCCATTTCAGCTGTGAGATAAATGGATATCACGGAGCAAGTGGCAATTAGCGTGGGTAAAGAGCCCCTTAGTGACTGTCCCTTACATAACACCTTTGTTCCAGGCCCTTCACTTCATACTCCGTTTGTAAATAAACTTGACTCCCGCCTTTGCTGAGGCCTTTATTCCCTCTTTATTTTTATTTTATTATTCTTTGAACCCAGGGAAGAACGAGGCGATTGTTCACCCCCAGGGACACGCAGCAATCTGAGCCCTGCCCAGCCTGGCAGTGCCCACTCACCCCAAAAGGGGCACTGGCATCAACCCACACCAGAGCCACCCACGGAGCCACCAGGGCAGCAATTTTAATTGTTTTTCCCTCCCTGATGAGGCCTGGGGGCTCATTATGGCTCTGGCAATGAATGGGGGCCTGAGAAGGTGGCTCTGTAATTGCAGTGGGCACCGAGCTGTGCCCCCAGAGTTTGGGGTCAGGGAGGAACTGGGGGGCTCTGGGGCAGCACAGGGACCTGGCCCTAATTCCCATGGTGTCACCATCCAAACTGTGCCAGGGCTCCCTGCACCCACGGTGCCACTGTGAGACTGGCACTGAGCAGAGGTTCTGAGGTGTGCTGGGATGTGCTCTGGAGGGTTTGGGGTGCCAGGGTTCCTACACCCACAGTGCCAGGCTGGCATGAGCAGAGGTTCTGATGTGCTTTGGAGGGTTTGGGGTGCCAGCGTTCCTACACCCACAGTGTCACTGGCATGGGAAGAGGTTCTGATGTGCTTTGGAGGGTTTGAGGTGCCAGGGCTCCTACACCCACAGTGCCACTGCCTGACTGGCATGGGCAGAGGCTCCCAGGCATGGTGGGATGTGCTTTGGAGGGTTTGGGGTGCCAGGGCTCCCTATACCCACGGTGTCACTGCCAGGCTGGCATTGAGCAGAGGCTCTGAGGTGCTTTGGTAGGTTTGGGGTGCCAGGGCTCCCTACACCCACGGTGTCACTGCCAGGCTGGCATGAGCAGAGGCTCTGATGTGCTTTGAAGGGTTTGGGGTGCCAGCCTCCACATCTCGGCTGCCTTTACCCTCACTTGTCATTTTTCATGTCCTTTCCCAAGGGCAGAGCCATCTGGGGGGTTTTTGAGGTGTTCCCTGGTGCCTCTTCCTCCACTGCCACCTCTGCCTGGGCTCTCTCCTTGCTGCTGACCCTCCAAAGCAGCACTGGTGATACTGGTCCGTACTGGGAAGCTCCTGGCTCCGTACTGGGAAGCTCTTTGTTCAGAGTGGGGGCGGCCAGGCCCCTGTGGCCCCTCTCCCCAGCCCTGCCTCTCCCATCTGGTGCCCATTCTGGGACGTGTCTGACGAGGAGCTCTCCAGGTGTCGCCGGGATAACGATTCACACTCCCAGGAAGGTGGCAAAGATGATTAGCTGCCTTTCCATCAACCAGCACACGGCATCAGCTGCTCGGGGGTGGGGGCTGTGCATGTGGAAGGACACGCACACCACGAGCTCGGGCTTTGTCCTGCTCCTAATTCCAGTGGACTCCCGGGTGTTGTCCCGTTCTCGGCTGGTTTTCTGTCGGTTTCTTGGCTGTTTAGGTGGCCTGGAAAGGCCCAGGGTGGCCTTGGACAGCCCGGCGCTTCAAAGGACGAGGAGAGACTTCAGATCTTTTCTCGGTCTCGGTGTTTATTAATTGTTTATCTAAAAGATTTTCTTTCAGCCCAACAGAGGTCTGCTCAGCAAGCCAGCCATGAGCACACTGAGAGCCCCCGGGACGGTCACTCATCTTTATACCCGAAGTTGCGTATACAATATTTATAATTTTTCCCCAATACCTTCTACCCTTATTAACCGGTGCACTTCTAGTAATAACCAATCCCAAAGTGCCACCACCACCACAGAAGATGGAGGCCAAGAAGAAGAAGAAGGAGGACAGGACACGCCCCAATTCCTCCATCTTACTTCTCTAGACCCCCCTGTACAGAAATCCTAAACCCTGTGTTTCACACTCTAATTAACCTATCCCTTCACCATTCACCCCAGTGAAATCCTCCCATCCTCATATAGGGGTCGTCTCCCGTGCAGGATCAAAGTCCAGCCACCAGACACTGCTGGCAACATTCCAGGACTCCCGAGCCCCCCAAGGGTGGTCTCAGCCACTCTGCACCTCCATCCTGAGGTGCTGAGATCCCACACCGAGGAAGGTGGCAAAGATGATTAGCTGCCTTTCCATCAACCAACACACGGCATCAGCTGCTTGGGGGTGGGGGCTGTGCATGTGGAAGGACACGCACACCACGAGCTCGGGCTTTGTCCTGCTCCTAATTCCAATGGACTCCCGGGTGTTGTCCCGTTCTCGGCTGGTTTTCTGTCGGTTTCTTGGCTGTTTAGGTGGCCTGGAAAGGCCCAGGGTGGCCTTGGACAGCCCGGCGCTTCAAAGGACGAGGAGAGACTTCAGATCTTGTCTCGGTCTCGGTGTTTATTAATTGTTTATCTAAAAGATTTTCTTTCAGCCCAACAGAGGTCTGCTCAGCAAGCCAGCCATGAGCACACTGAGAGCCCCCGGGACGGTCACTCATCTTTATACCCGAAGTTACGTGTACAATATTTATAATTTTTCCCCAATACCTTCTACCCTTACTAACCGGTGCACTTTTAGTAATAACCAATCCCAAAGTGCCACCACCACCACAGAAGATGGAGGCCAAGAAGAAGAAGAAGGAGGACAGGACACGCCCCAATTCCTCCATCTTGTCTCTCTAGACCCCCCTGTACAGAAATCTTAAACCCTGTGTTTCACACTCTAATTAACCTATCCCTTCACCATTCACCCCAGTGAAATCCTCCCATCCTCATGCAGGTGTCGTCTCCCGTGCAGGATCAAAGTCCAGCCACCAGACACTGCTGGCAACATTCCAGGACCTCCGAGCCCTCCAAGGGTGGTCTCGGCCACTCTGCACATCAGTCCTGAGGTGCTGAGATCCCACAGTTTTTGATGGCCTGGAAAGGCTCGGGGTGGCCTTGGGCAGCCCGCGCTCCAAAGGACGAAAAGAGTCTTCAGGTTTTTTCTCGGTCTTCAGTATTTATTAGTTTTTATCTACAAGATTTTCTCTCGGCCCGACAGAGTCTGCACAGCAGCCAGCCATGAGCACAGTGAGAGCCCCCGGGGCGGTCACTTATCTTTATACCCAAAACTACGTATAAGATATTTACCTATTTTCCCCAATGCCCTCAATAAGGGTATATTGACAAGTGCACTTTTAGTAAGAACCAATCCCAAAGTGCCACCATCACCACAGAAGATGGAGGCCAAGAAGAAGAAGAAGAAGGACAGGACACGCCCCAATTCCTCCATCTTACTTCTCTAGACCCCCCTGTACAGAAATCCTAAACCCTGTGTTTCACACTCTAATTAACCCATCCCTTCACCATTTATCCCAGTGAAATCCTCCCATCCTCATACAGGTGTCGTCTCCCGTGCAGGATCAAAGTCCAGCCACCAGACACTTCTGGCAACATTCCAGGACTCCCGAGCCCCCCAAGGGTGGTCTCGGCCACTCTGCACATCAGGACTGCTGTGCTGAGATCTCACACCCGGGCACCTCTTTGTGTGCCTCAGTTTCCCCAGCTGTAGCACAGACATGCTGGTATTGCTGTGCCTTGTGAAACGCCCCCCGAGCGGCCGATGGAGCTCCTGCATTAGCGAGAGGTGAAATTGGGCAGCTCTGCTGGCAGCTGGGCTGGCACGGAGAGGGCACGGAGCTGTCAGAGCCGGGGCTCTCAGGGGATGGGAATAAACAAACCCTCCGGACACAGGCATGAGGTGCAGGGTGCCTGGGGTGTGTGCTGGGGGCTGGGAGAGCCCCGCGGTGTGGGGAAGGGTCTCTGGTGCCAGTTTGGCATGGGGAAGGGTCTCTGGTGCCAGCCTGGTGTGGGGAAGGGTCCCTGGTGCCAGCCTGGTGTGGGGAAGGGTCCCTGGTACCAGCCTGGTGTGGGGAAGGGTCTCTGGTGCCAGTTTGGCATGGGGAAGGGTCTGTGGTGCCAGCTTGGCGTGGGGAAGGGTCTGTGGTGCCAGCCTGGGGTGGGGAAGGGTCTGTGGTGCCAGTCTGGGGTAGGGAAGGGTCTGTGGTGCCAGCTTGGTGTGGGGAAGGGTCTGTGGTGCCAGCCTGGAGTGGGGAAGGGTCTGTGGTGCCAGCCTGGTGTGGGAAAGGGTCCCTGGTACCAGCCTGGTGTGGGGAAGGGTCCCTGGTACCAGCCTGGCATGGGGAAGGCTCTCTGGTGCCAGCCTGGCATGGGGAAGGGTCTCTGGTGCCAGCCTGGTGTGGGGAAGGGTCTGTGGTACCAGCCTGGTGTGGGGAAGGGTCTCTGGTACCAGCCTGGTGTGGGGAAGGGTCTGTGGTGCCAGTTTGGCATGGGGAAGAGTGTCTGGTGCCAGCCTGGCATCGGCAGGGCTTGCTCCATGGTGATGTGTCCGTGCCCTGTGGTGTGGGGAAGGGTCTGTGGTGCCAGTTTGGCATGGGGAAGGGTCTGTGGTGCCAGCCTGGCGTGGGGAAGGGTCTGTGGTGCCAGCCTGGTGTGGGGAAGGGTCTGTGGTGCCAGCCTGGGGTGGGGAAGGGTCTGTGGTGCCAGTCTGGGGTAGGGAAGGGTCTGTGGTGCCAGCTTGGTGTGGGGAAGGGTCTGTGGTGCCAGCCTGGTGTGGGGAAGGGTCTGTGGTACCAGCCTGGTGTGGGGAAGGGTCCCTGGTACCAGCCTGGCATGGGGAAGGGTCTCTGGTGCCAGCCTGGTGTGGGGAAGGGTCTGTGGTACCAGCCTGGTGTGGGAAAGGGTCCCTGGTGCCAGCCTGGTGTGGGGAAGGGTCTGTGGTACCAGCCTGGTGTGGGAAAGGGTCCCTGGTGCCAGCCTGGTGTGGGGAAGGCTCTCTGGTGCCAGCCTGGAGTGGGGAAGGGTCCCTGGTGCCAGCCTGGCATGGGCAGGGCTTGCCCCACACAGATGTGTCCGTGCCCCATGGCGTGGGGAAGGCTCTCTGGTGCCAGCCTGGCATGGGCAGGGCTTGCTCCATGGTGATGTGTCCATGCCCCATGATGTAGGGAAGGCTCTCTGGTGCCAGCCTGGCATGGGCAGGGTTTGCTCCTGGGTCCGTCCCTTGCCCTGCCTGCATCGTGTCTGTGGGGCCTCGGGCTCTTCCCGCTGATGTTTTTAATCAAGTTTTAATCAAGTTTTAAATAAAGACTCATTTAGTGAGCAGATCCCGGCATCCCTGAGCTTGACACGGGCACACTGCACACCCAACCCCTGGAATTTCTTCAGCTCTTTCCACATCTCCAGTACTGCTGGAGAGAGGGGTAAAAACAGGAAAAGGAGAGGGAAAGGAGCTGCTGGAATTTCTTCAGCTCTTTCCACATCTCCAGTACTGGGGAGATGAGGGTTTGAATCCTTTTTTTCCCGAGGCAGGGTGGTAAGGTAACTCTAAGAAGGGGTTTAGTCTTCAATCTCTGCCTTACAAGACTGAATGAGAGGGGCAAAATTGGAAAAGGAGAGGGAAAGGAGCTGCTGGAATTTCTTCAGCTCTTTCCACATCTCCAGTACTGTTGGAGAGAAGGGTAAAATAGGAAAAGGAGAGGGAAAGGAGCTGCTGGAATTTCTTCAGCTCTTTCCACATCTCCTGTACTGCTGGAGAGAGGGGTAAAATAGGAAAAGGAGAGGGAAAGGAGCTGCTGGAATTTCTTCAGTTCTTTCCACATCTCCAGTACTGGGGAGATGAGGGTTTGAATCCTTTTTTTCCCGAGGCAGGGTGGTAAGGTAACTCTAAGAAGGGGTTTAGTCTTCAATCTCTGCCTTACAAGACTGAATGAGAGGGGCAAAATTGGAAAAGGAGAGGGAAAGGAGCTGCTGGAATTTCTTCAGCTCTTTCCACATCTCCAATACTGCTGGGGAGAAGGGTAAAAACAGGAAAAGGAGAGGGAAAGGAGCTGCTGGAATTTCTTCAGCTCTTTCCACATCTCCAGTACTGTTGGAGAGAAGGGTAAAATAGGAAAAGGAGAGGGAAAGGAGCTGCTGGAATTTCTTCAGCTCTTTCCACATCTCCAGTACTGGGGAGATGAGGGTTTGAATCCTTTTTTTCCCGAGGCAGGGTGGTAAGGTAACTCTAAGAAGGGGTTTAGTCTTCAATCTCTGCCTTACAAGACTGAATGAGAGGGGCAAAATTGGAAAAGGAGAGGGAAAGGAGCTGCTGGAATTTCTTCAGCTCTTTCCACATCTCCAGTACTGCTGGGGAGAAGGGTAAAATAGGAAAAGGAGAGGGAAAGGAGCTGCTGGAATTTCTTCAGGTCTTTCCACATCTCCAATACTGCTGGAGAGAAGGGTGAAATAGGAAAAGGAGAGGGAAAGGAGCTGCTGGAATTTCTTCAGCTCTTTCCACATCTCCTGTACTGCTGGAGAAAAGGGTAAAATAGGAAAAGGAGAGGGAAAGGAGCTGTTCTCAGCTGCGGGAAGGCTGTTCTGTCTCACATTACATCTCCCCAGGTCCCTGCGATCCGGAGGTGAGCCCTGCCTTGCAGAGTGATGGAGCAGAGGCTCCCCACGGGGGAAACTGAGGCACGAGCGGAGTCTGGCACCCAAACGGGGGCAGCAGAGGTGTGAGGACGGGGTGAGCTCCCCGTGCTCGGTCGGGTGCGATCACCGGGGTCCCTCCGGTCCCGGGCCGGCCGCGGGCGCTGCGGGCAGAGCCGGCGCTGCTCTCGCCGAGCCCGCCGGGATTATCCGTGCTTAGCCGCACCATCTGTTCCTCAAACTGCCATCATTATGTTCAGCTCGGGAAGAAAACGGCCCCTACAGAGAAGCAATTTGTTCGCTGACTAAACCTTTCAGGCTCCCCGCGCACGGAGAGCTCCGCGCTCGCTTAAACAAGCGCGGGGAGAGCGGCCGGAGCGGCGTGGGGAGGGCGCGGGGCTGCCCTTAATCCGATTACAAAACATAACAGCCTTTGAGGAGGAGGAGGAGGAGGAGGAGGAGGAGGAGGAGGAGGAGGAGGAGGGTCCATTTCACACCCGACCCCGACGTCTGAGGGTCTCGCAATGATCTCACTGCAGCGGATTTGCTGGCCGGCGCAGTGGGGTTGCTTTTGAGATGCGCTGCGAGGAGATCAAAAAAAAGGAGAAGGGGGATGGCTGGGAAAGGGGAGGAGAGGGATGGGGAAAGGGTGAGGTGGGTCGGGGGTCTGCAGGGTGAAATAAACAGGGGATGTGGGGTTGGGGTTCTGCACTGGGATGTGGGGTCAGGGTCTGCAGGGGGATGTGGGGTCGGGGTCTGCAGGGGCATTTGGGGTCTGCAGGGGATGTGGGATCAAGGTTCTGCAGGGTCAGGGTTCTGCACTGGGATGTGGGCTGGGGTCTGCAGGGGATGTGGGGTGTGCAGGGGGCTCTGGGGTCAGGGTCTGCAGGGGGATGTGGGATTGGGTCAGGGGTCTGCAGGGGGACGTGGAGTCACAGTTCTGCAGGAGGATGTGGAGTCAGGGGTCTGCAGGGGAATGCGGGGTCAGGGTTCTGCCCTGGGATGTGGGGCTGGGGTCTGCAGGGGATGTGGGGTCTGCAGGGGGCTCTGGGGTCAGGGTCTGCAGGGGGATGTGGGTCAGGGTTCTGCCCTGGGATGTGGGATTGGGGTCTGCAGGGTCAGGGTTCTGCAGGGGGATGTGGGATCAGGGGTCTGCACTGGGATGTGGGGCTGGGGTTCTGCAGGGGATGTGGGTCAGGGTTCCATAGAGGGATGTGGGGTCAGGGTTCTGCAGGGGGATGCAGAGCTGGGGTTGTGCAGGGGGATGTGGGGCTGGGGTTCTGCACGGGATGTGGGGTCAGGGTTCTGCACTGGGATGTGGGGCCGGGGTTCTGCAGGGTCAGGGTTTTGCAGGGGGATGTGGGGCCGGGGTTCTGCCCTGGGATGTGGGATTGGGGTCTGCAGCGTCAGGGTTCTGCACTGGGATGTGGGGCCGGGGTTCTGCAGCTCATGCAAGGGGCAATGAGCACCAGCCCTGCTGCACCCCGCATCTCCCTCCTCGTGTCACACGGACATGGGGACAGGGACGTGTCCTCCCCTGCCCCCTGAGCCAGGAGTGGGGCTCTGGTCCCTGCACAGACCTTCCTCAGGGCCTGCAGCGGCAGCAGGAACGCCTGACCCACTTCCCTGTGTTTCGTCACGGAATTTCAGTGACACCGAGGCTTTATTGTGCTGATTTTACCATTTTCTGTAAGGGACAATGAAACTGGGGAAGGTTTAAAGTGATACTTTGACTTATATCAAAGCAAGACCTTTTGACTTCCTGCTGTGTTTTAAAGTGACGTTTTATGATCACCTGCAAACAAATGCTTTCCATTAATAATTTCATTAATGCATTGAATTAATGATTTTTTTTTCCTTCTTTTGAAATTTTGAAATTGAAATTTTGAAATGTTGTCCTCCTTTTTTGTCCATTCAGTTAAAGGAAACCCGTGTGCTTCAACAGCAGCAGACACCAGCACAAGAGAGTCCCACCTGTGGCAAAGCATTTCCCCCAAACTTTGCTGTGCTGTCCCTGCACCCCTGTGGGGCTGTGTCCCCTCCTCAGGGATGGTGACACTGGCAGCTGGGCACACCTGTGCCCGCAGGAATCCCACGTGGTGAGTGCCAGTCTGGCACAGGAGGTGTGAAAGCGTCTGGCAGCCACCCCAGGCTCGTGGGAGAAGGGACCCCAAGGTGTCCCCAACATTGGGGACCCCCAGCACATCCAGCTTGGCCCCTCTGGGAGCCCTCTGGGGCTGTGGCCCTGCTCCAGTCACTGCAGGGCTCTCTGTGGGTTCCAGGGCGTTCCAGAATGTTCCAATCTGCTCCCAGGGGAGAGGGAGCCCCTCTGTGGGGTGCAGGGCAAACTGGGGGTTTCCAGAGCAATGGAAATGGGCATCAGTGTTTGGGGTGCAGGGCAAACTGGGAGGGCTTTGCCTTCCTCACTGGATGACACCTGAAGGAAACAGCCAGCAGAGCTGGGCAGGTGCCATGAGAATTCAGGGGCAAATCCTGAAGTTACGAAAAATTCCATATATTTTAATTGCTATGTGCACACAAATATCTGTACAAAGTCTTTGCTGCTTTCTGTTCAGCCTGGGCCCGCTCCCCACCACAGCCATCCTTCCTCTCCCCATTGCCTCCATCCAGAGAGCAGCTGATGGGGAAACTGAGGCAAGGAGCAGGGAGGGGACGTGGCTGAGCCAAGCCTGGAGACACCCTGAGCAAACACAGGGATCCTGCAGCTCCTCTTCACCCTGCAGAGGCCTGTGGACACGCAGCTGCTCCCAAAATGTTTGGCTGGCTCCTGTTGGGAGGTTCAGGCTGCCAGAACCAGCTGGCACTGGCCATGGCACACCCCACAGAGGGGTTTTGGCGTTGTTACACCAAGGTGCTGATGCCCAGCTCCTCCTTTCCACTGGCACTGGGCTCAGATCCTTCCTCAGGCACCTGCATCAGAGACAAGAGAGGGACAGAAATGGACCCTGCACCAGAGAGGGACAGAAATGGGCCCTGCACCAAGGATAAGAGTGGGGCAGAAATGGGCCCTGCTCAGAAACAAGAGAGGGGCAGAAATGGGCCCTGCTCAGGGACAAGAGAGGGGCAGAAATGGGCCCTGCACCAGAGAGGGGCAGAAATGGGCCCTGCTCAGGGACAAGAGAGGGGCAGAAATGGGCCCTGCTCAGGGACAAGAGAGGGCAGAAATGGGCCCTGCTCAGGGACAAGAGAGGGCAGAAATGGGCCCTGCACCAGAGACAAGAGTGGGGCAGAAATGGGCCCTGCACCAGAGAGGGGCAGAAATGGGCCCTGCTCAGGGACAAGAGAGGGGCAGAAATGGGCCCTGCTCAGGGACAAGAGAGGGCAGAAATGGGCCCTGCTCGGGGACAAGAGAGGGGCAGAAATGGGCCCTGCACCAGAGACAAGAGAGGGGCAGAAATGGGCCCTGCACCAGAGAGGGGCAGAAATGGGCCCTGGTTGGGGATAAGAGAGGGGCAGAAATGGGCCCTGCTCAGGGACAAGAGAGGGGCAGAAATGGGCCCTGCACCAGAGAGGGGCAGAAATGGGCCCTGCAGCAAGGACAAGAGAGGGACAGAAATGGGCCCTGCTCAGAAACAAGAGAGGGACAGAAATGGGCCCTGCACCAGAGACAAGAGAGGGGCAGAAATGGGTCCTGCACCAGAGAGGGGCAGAAATGGGCCCTGCTCAGGGACAAGAAGGGGCAGAAATGGGCCCTGGTTGGGGATAAGAGAGGGGCAGAAATGGTCCCTGCACCAAGGACAAGAGAGGGACAGAAATGGGCCCTGCACCAGAGAGGGGCAGAAATGTGCCCTGCTCAGGGACAAGAGAGGGACAGAAATGGACCCTGCACCAAGGACAAGAGTGGGGCAGAAATGGGCCCTGCTCAGGGACAAGAGAGGGGCAGAAATGGGACCTGCACCAGAGAGGGACAGAAATGGGCCCTGCTCAGGGACAAGAGAGGGGCAGAAATGGGCCCTGCACCAGAGAGGGACAGAAATGGGCCCTGCTCAGGGCACACTGGGGCTGGGTGGGGGCTCAGCTTTCACCAGGAAGGTTTAGATGGAATACTGGGGGAAATTCCACCACAGAATTGTCCAGCACTGGCACAGGGTGCCCAGGGGAGAGATAAAGTCACCATCCCTGAAGGGATTTATCAGACTTTTGGGGACGTGGTTTAGTGGTGGCCTCGGCAGCAGTGGAATGGTTGGACCTGGTGGTTTTAGAGGGGAGCACCTAAAACACCTAAAGAGAGTCAGGGATTCTCTGGCCAGGGGCATTTAGTGCAGCTCACCTAAATGCTGCTGCAAGAGGAGGGAGCTGGAGGAAAATACCCAACCCCTGCCGCTGCCTGAGACCCAAAAATCCCTTTTTACCAACAGTTCCCAGCTTTACCTCCTGCAAGCCGGGGCTCTCCTTGTACTGGGTGTCGGCGCAGCACCTCGGCACGTTGATTTTCAGGATGGTTCCTGAGGACACCCAATGCCGGGCGAGGGCGGCTGAGAGCGGGGCGGCCGCTGCCCGGGCTTCCCCTGACATCTAGCGGCGGCGGCGGGGACCGAGACCGGGGGAGCGGGGGGAACCGGGAGGAGACGGGACCGGGACTGCGGGGAGCCGGGACCGGGAGGAGCAGGGGGAACCGGAAAGAACCGGGAGCCGGGACCGGGGAGCCGGGGGGAATAGGGAGGAGCCGGAGGGAGCCGGGACCGGGGAGCCGGAGGGAGCCGGGACCAGGGGGAACCGGGACAACCGGGACTAGGGGGGTGCTGGGACCGGGAGGAGCCGTGGGGAACCGGGTCCGAGGGGAACCGGGAGGAGTCGGGACGGGGGGAACCGGCACCGGGGGGAACCGGAGGGGAACTCCCCGTTCCCCCCGGTCCCGGGAGCCGGGGTGTGCTGGGACCGGGGGGAATGGGGACCGTGGAGGAGACGGGAGCTGGAACTGGGGGGAAACGGGATCGGGGGGTGCCGGGACCAGGGGGAGCGGGGGGATCGGGGGGGAAGCAGGACTGGGGGGAGCTGGAGGGAGCCGGGGGGAAGCCGGAGGGAGACGGGACCGGGGATGAACCGGGACCGGGGGGAACCGAGGGGAAACCGAGGGGAAACCGGGACTGGGGTGAGCCGGGGGGAACCGGGAGCCGGGACCGGGGGGAACCGGGACTGGGACCGGGGGGGTACCGGGGAAACAGGGGCCGGGAGGTGCTGGGACCGGGGGAAACTGGGACCTGGGGGAACCGGCACCCTGGCACAGGGGTGCCATGGGGAACCGCGATCCGGAACCGGGGGAAGCCCAGACCCCGGGAGAAGAGCGGACCTGGGGAAAGCCTCAGTCCCGAGGGGAGCACAGACTGGGGAAAGCACAGACTGGGGAGATCCCCGGCCAGAGGGGAGTAAAGCCCCATGGATGGCCCCGGCCCTGCATGAGAAACCCAGCCCCAAGGGGAGCCCTGGCCCCGATCTCGGCTGGGTTTGCCCAGTGCTGAGCACCCCTGGGCTCTTCCCGGCCTGCCTGAGGGGAGGCTTTGCTTTGGGGCTGCTCCTGCGCTTTCGCCCAAACCCATCCATTCCCTGCCCCTCCGTCCCTCTGTGCTGGAGGCAAAACTCACCCGTGATGCAGCCCCCGAGCGTGGCAAACAGCAGGGTGAGGAGCAGGGCACTGAGCTGGATCAACGCCTGGTCAGTGACTGTCCGGCTGCCCTGGGTCACCAGTGGGAACAGCAGCTCCAGCCTGCATGCCAGACAGGGCACAGGCTTTGGGGAGCTGCTTTTGCTTGTTTTGGGAGCTTTGTTTGGCTCATATCTCTGGGTTTTGCCTCCTAAAGGGCTGCTGTACCAGGGGAGTGGTGCAGCCCTGATCTCAGGGGTTGTGGTGACCCCAGCTTGGCAGCCCTGATTCTGGCTCCTCTCACCTGTAACCAAAAGTGTCAGCGGTGGCCAGCAGCGTCAGCAGCGTCCCCAGCAGGGCCCCCAGCACCCCGGGCAGCCCGTGGGTGTTGTGCACCCCACACGTGTCCTGGATTTTCAGCTTGGAGTGCAGAACAGGCTGGGGAGAGCACAGGGAAGAGCTGGTGGTGGGCTGGGATCAGCTGCCCAGGTGTTTGTGGGTTTGGGATCAGATCCCTGGGCTGGGATCAGCATCCCTGGGGACTCACCGTGAAGAATCTGAAGCCAAGGGGGGTGATGAGGCCAACCAGAAACCCTGCGATGAGGGCACCAAAGGGGGTGAGCAACATCTCTCCAGCCATGCCCATCACGGCCACGGCAGCCAGGGTGGCATCCTGGAGCTGAACCTGATGGAGGAGGACACGGTCAGGGGAATGGACTCCATGGAGAGCACCAGCATGGGGCTGGGAGAGGGGTTTGTCTTCCTCAAATTGCTGTGGCCATGATATTTTCTGAAAAATCCTTTCCTTAGGATTTTTTCCTCCTGAGAAGCTGAGAGGCTTCAGGAACAAAATGTAAACAATGATTATCTGCTGCTGTGGAATGCAACAGGTGCATCTGGGATTGGTCTCATGTGGTTGTTTCTAATTAATGGCCAACCACAGCTGGCTTGGACTCTGTCTGAGCCACAAGCTTTTGTTATCATTCCTTCTTTTTCTATTCTTAGCCAGCCTTCTGATGAAATCCTTTCTTCTATTCTTTTAGTATAGTTTTAATATAATATATATCATAAAATAATAAATTAAGCCTTCTGAAACATGGAGTCAGATCCTCATCTCTTCCCTCATCCTCGGACCCCTGTGAACACGGTCACAGGGGACAGCAGTGGCAGCAGCTCCAGGGATGTCCCCTGGGGCCTCCTGCTAGGGGACTGTAGCTATGATATTATAAATATAAAAGGATTTTCTGAAAAATCATTTTCTTAGGACTTTTTCTCCTGAGAGGCCTCAAGAACAAAATGTAAACAATGGTTATCTGCTGCTGTGGAATGCAACAGGTGCATCTGTGATTGGTCTCATGTGGTTGTTTCTAATTAATGGCCAATCACAGTCAGCTGGCTTGGACTCTCTGTCTGAGCCACAAGCCTTTGTTATCATTCCTTCTTTTTTTATTCTTAGCCAGCCTTCTGATGAAATCCCTTCTTCTATTCTTTTAGTATAGTTTTAATATATATAATACGTGACCGTGTTCACAGGGGTTTTTGGTTGAGGGAAGAGACGAGGATCTGACTCCATGTTTCAGAAGGCTTGATTTATTATTTTATGATATATATTACATTAAAACTATACTACAAGAACAGAAGAAAGGATTCCATCAGAAGGCTGGCTAAGAATAGAATAGCAAAGAATGATAACAAAGGCTTGTGGTTCGGGCTCTCTGTCCGAGCCAGCTGACTGTGTTTGGCCATTAATTAAAAACAACCACATGAGACCAATCACAGATGCACCTGTTGCATTTCACAGCAGCAGATAATCAGTGTTTATATTTTGTTCCTGAGGTCTCTCAGCTTCTCAGAAGGAAAAATCTTAAGGAAAGGATTTTCCATAAAAGATGTCTGTGACAATAATATATATCATAAAATAATAAATCAAGCCTTCTGAAACATGGAGTCAGATCCTCATCTCTTCCCTCTTCCTTGGACCCCTGTGAACACGGTCACGAATTTGTTCTTAATGAACCTTAATGAGCCTAACAGGCCTCCCCTTTTTCCCTGGGTGTGTTCAGGCCTGTTCCTACAGGGCAGGGTGTGGGTTTGTCCCAGGACAGGACTGACCTACCATCCTTGGGGTGCTCTCCTCATGGAGCACAGGAGAGAGGATGAAGGTGGACACGGTGCTTGCCACCAGTGAAAAGTAGGAGTTGAGCACTGCCCAGTTCTCTCCATCATGGTGGGCAGCGGTGGTGGAGGTGAAGCTGGGCCAGAAGATCCACAGGTAGATGGTTCCTGCAGGGAACAGAACAGGTCTTGGTGCTGGAGTTGATCCCTTGTGGGGACAGAAAGTTCCTGTGAGGGCCAAGAGATGCACGAGGCCACAAGGGAGGTTCAGATAGAACACAAGGAAATGGTTTTTCTAGAAGAGGGTGGTGCAGCCCAGACAAGTCCATAAGGAGGTGCAGGACATCTGTCCTTGATGTTTGCAGCAATCTCCTGCTCAAAGCCACGCCCTCAGATTGGTGACAACCCTTCCACCACCAGCTCTGGGTGCTGCAGATTTGAGCTCCATACCAACCACAGCAAAGACATCCTTGTGGTGCCCCTTATCCTGCTGCTCTTCCCTCTTCCTCTTGTCCTTGTGGGGCTGGTACAGGACCCGTGAAACCATCAGGCCAAAATAAGCACCAAAGGTGTGCACGGTCAAGGAGCCTCCACTGTCGCTCACCTGGGGAGTGTGGGAAACATGGAAAGTGCAGGAATTGGGGTGATATGGAAACCCAGGGGACCAGGAATGTTCCTCTGTCTGCTCTGACCCCCGGGGAGCTCTGACTTTGACTCTCATTCGTGGAGAAAGTTTCCCAGACTTCAAGATAGACTGGAACCCACAAAAGTGTGAAATAAATTATAGAGAGTAGTGTAAGTTTATCACTTGGTGAGAAATTGAGATTTTTGGGGTTTTTAGTATGCACAGGGTGTCATCCTGGGTTTCTTCTTCATGGGCTTGGGTGGCATTTTGTAATTGGGCAGAAAAGTCCCTGTTGCAGCTCTTTGGGATCAGTTATTGGGTTAAAAGGGAAATAATCTAGGTGTCAGTTCTCACTTGGATAGTTTAGTCTCAAAAGACCTTATAACAAAAGATTATTGGCCATTTTGTGCCTTCTAATGAAAAGCTGCTGAACTGACAGCAGTGAGGCTGTTTTACTGACAAGAAATAAGGAAATTAAGAAAAAATAAACATCTGAGTCTGAACGCTAACTGCTGTCTCAAGTGCCTTCAATCCAGACCCAGGAAACCAACAACAACTAGTGCAAATACTACAGCAGGGTGAGGGATTTGCCTCCCCAGATGAGGCAGAATTTGCCATGAGGAGCCCAAACCCTGTCGCAGTGGGTGACTCACCCCCATGAGCCTGAGCAGGATGAATTCATTGAGGGTGCACAGGGTGACTTCCAGCATTTTGCATTTGGGCAGAAAAGTCCTCATTGCGGGGTCTTTGGGATCAGTTATTGGGTTAAAAGGGGAAATAATCTAAGTGTTATTTCGTAATTGGATAGTTTAGTCTTAAAAGACCTTGTAACAAAAGATTATTGGCCATTTTGTGCCTTCTAATGAAAAGCTGCTGAACTCACAGCAGTGAGGCTGTTTTACTGATAAGAAATAATAAACACCTGAGTCCAAATATGAATTACTGTCTCAAGTGCCTTCAATCCAGACCCAGGAAACCAACAACAACTAGTGCAAATACTACAGCAGGGTGAGGGATTTACCTCCCCAGATGAGGTAGAACTTGCCATGAGGAGCCCAAACCCAGGCCAGTCCCTTTCTGGTGGCTCCCCAGTGGGTGACTCACCCCCAGGAGCCTGAGCAGGATGAATTCATGGAGGGTGCCCAGGGTCACTTCCAGCAGGGCCAGCAGCAGCATCTGCACAGGGCTTACCCTGCCCAGAACAGCTCCAGTGGAGATCAGAACAGCTGCAGTGCAGAAATCAGCACTGACCATGCTGGGAAGGAGAGGAAGAGTGTGAGACTGGAGCTGGCACTGCCAGGGGTGAGCACAGGGGCTGGGGAGAGCTGGCAGGGATCAGGAGCTGAGCAGGCACAGCCCTGTGGTGCTGGTGGCACAGGGATGGCTGGGCTTGAGGCAGGTGAGGGGCAGAGTGTGCCCCTAAATCCCTGGGCAGGGCTCACACAGCCCTTGCCAGGGTGGGATGTTGGGAAGGATGGAAGTTTGACAAGAAATCCTCAAGCATTTGGCAAGAAGAACTGAAGGAGTGCTGGATTTACCCTTGCTTTCTGGAGGTGATTTATTTACAGCTTTTACCTTCTCCATGCCCAGGTTTGGTTTGGGCTCTTTCAGAGGACACACCTCACCTCTGCTGGGGCAGAAAAGGAGCCTCCTCTGCACTCTCCAGGTGCCCAGACAGGCAAGAAATGGCCCCATCCCTTTCACCCCAAGCCCTGGAGCACTGCTGGGTTCTCAGGTCACAGTGGGGACACCAGGAGGTGGCTCTTTGGTCACCTGGGTAACTTCAGTTGCCCATTAGAGAATGAGAACAAACCCCTTCAGGAATCACCTTCCCCAAGCCTGGAGCTGCTCAGTTCTCCCCCAAACCCTGACAGAGGCAGGGGGGAACCTTCATCTCCTGCACCCTGGGCTGAGTTGGGTGTTCCAGGCTGCTCCAGTGGGGTGGGGAAGTGCTCAGGGGTGAAAATATCTGAGTTTGGACACAAACACCCCAAACCCAGCCAAGCCTCAGCAGCCAGAAATGGCCCGAGCACTATTTTGTGTTGGGAAGGATGAAAGTTTGACAAGAAAGTCTCACAGATATTTGTGCTTAGCTTTAAATGTAGAGTCTGATGAAGGAATAAAGATGGAAGCAAGTTTTGATACAGAAGAAAAGAATTGTTGAGCCAGTCTAACTGGCTAACCAAGGAGACAAAAGGTATTTCATGTTAGTTAGAAGGGGGTTTTATGGCTTAGAATAAAGGATAAACCCACCCCAAACAAGGAGATGTTTTTACCAAGCAGAAAGATGGCACAGGCAAACAATTCAGCAAAGTTGCAAGCAGAAAAAAAGGTCTCAGAATTTTTCACTGAAAGAAAACTGGAAAAAAACTTCCCACTTAAACTGTAATGTACTGACTTTAGTGATTGGAGAGCAGTAACATGAATATGGTAATTACAGTAGTTATGATAGGCTGTAGGTAAAATTTAAGGTATAGATTGGTTCTACTGTATGAAGATGCTCAGCAAAGTTTATAATGTAATGTAACCAAAATAAATGTACATAATGCATTGTAACCAAAAGGAAAGTTTATAATGCCTTGTAACCAAAAGAAAAGTATATAACGCATTTGTAACCAAATGTTTATAATGCAATGTAAGCAAAAGAAAAGTATGTCATGCATTGTAAGAAAAAGAAAATTTTATAATCTAATGTAAGCAAAAGAAAAGTTAATAATGCAATGTAACCAAAAGCAAAGGGTCTCCAGGCCTGCCTGCAGCTGGAGCTGACAGCTGTAGGCACAGCTCTGTCACCCACAATCCTGGACTGCTGTGACTCTTGGATGTCATAAACTGCATTTTGAAGAGCCACCTGGAGTCCCACACCTCTCATTTAGGCTCTTACAGTGCTACTCAAAGAACCCCGTCCCACTCGTGTGCAAAATCCTCCTCCAAAGCAGAGCCCCGAGTTTTACAGAGGAGGGAGCCCGTGCACCAGGGCTGGGCTGGGCTCAGCAGCTCCCTCCGGCCTTACCTCTGGGCTCCCACGGAAATCTTGCCGCTGAGGAAGAAGAAAAGCATGCCCTGCATGAGGACAGCCCACTGGATGGAGAAGACGGTGATGAGGATGATGATGGCAGCACTGCCCGGCCCATAGCGGCTGAGGAAGGCCACCAGCAGCCCAAAGCTGAGGAGCAGCTGGACGTGGACATCCTGAAACCCTGCGGGGGGAAGAGGCACAGGGATGGGTCTGGGGGCACTGAGGGAGGGCAAACACCCTCCTGATGGTCCCCAACAGCTGAGACACCCCCAGGTTTGGGAGATGAAGGCTCACTCCTCTTTATGTGAGTCTGGAGCCACGGTGGAAGATTGTCGGGATCTTTAGCTGGTCAGAGTGACCCCAAGAAAAGTTGGAAAATCTCTTTTCCCAGCCCAGCACTTGAAGAAGGAGTCAGGGCTCTTCATTTCTCGGTCTCAAGGTTGTTTATTGCGTCTTATCTATAAAAAATTTTCTCCTGCCCCGTCCAGCAGGACAGCTCCAGGCACTCTGCCTGCCCCTGGGGCAGTGTTGTCTTTTTATACTAAAAACTACCTGTGCAATATTTACAATTACTTCCCAATACCTGTCACCTGTGTTAGACAGTGAGCTTCTACCTTAAACCAATCTAAAAGTGCAGAAGATGGAGGCCAAGAAGAAGAAGAAGGAGAAAGGCTGGGCATGCCCAGATCCCTCCATCTTGCTCCCCGAACCCCCATATTAAAACCCCCAAAAACCCATTTTCCACCCCGTGATAACTTCACTATTATTCTACTTCAACTGTTGTGGCTTGCTGATCTTCATATCAGGCTGGTAATTTGCTCCATGGGTCATAATCAAAACCACACAGGTGTTTTGGGCCTCTGAGTCCCCTGGCAGGGGTATTGGTCAGCCAGAGGGATGTCCTGGGTTCCCACAGAAGATCTTCCTTGGAGATCTGCAGTGGGGAGTGCCAGGGCCAGCTCCAGCCACCCCTGACCCTCTGCAGCAGCTCCAGGCCACCCCATCCTCATCTGCCCTGTGCAGACATCTCAGCACGTTCTCCCCACAGCACAGAAACCTCAGAGCTGGCTGCACCCACCAGAGCAGCATCAAAGTGGCTCTGAGATGTCAGCACCCCTGAAGGCATCACGTCCCAGTTCACAGGATGAGCAGAGAACTGGGGTCAGTCTGGCACCATTTGGTGGCAAACCAGAGGATGGGGGGCCTGATTCTTGCTCGGGCTGGGTGCCCTTTGCACAGCTGACAGCTGTGGGGCGGGCTGTGAGTCACTGCAGGGTGGGGTTACGTGGGCAGGAGAAAGAAACCGGGAGAACCTGCTGGATGCCGGCTGCAAACCCCGGCTGGGAAGCTCTGCACACCCTGAAATGCCAGGAGCAGCTGCTGTGCTCCTTACCAGGATGATGATCCCCAGTTTTTCACTGCACTCAGTGATCCCTTTTGAGCTCAAATCCTCCGTGGAAGGCGGTCAGTGTGAATCCCCTGGCACTGCAAACCTGGCTGGGAAGCTCTGAAGTGCCAGGAGCAGCTGCTGTGCTCCATACCAGGCTTGGGATGATGATCCCTTGATTTTCACTGCACTCAGTATCTCTTTTGAGCTCAAATCCTCCGTGGAAGGGGCTCGGTGTGAATCCCCTGGCCCTGCAAAGCCAGGTGGGAAGCTCCGCACACCCTGAAGTCCCAGGAGCAGGTGAGGAGAACCTGGCAGCCGCCCTGGCTGTGCTCCCTGCCAGATATGGAATGATGATCCCTTGATTTTCACTGCACTCAGTGATCCCTTCTGAGCTCCAGTCCTCTGTGGAAGTGGCTTGGTGAGAACCCCTTGGCACTGCAAACCTGGCTGGGAAGCTCTGAAGTGCCAGGAGCAGCTGCTGTGCTCCATACCAGGCTTGGAATGATGATTCCCAGTTTTCCACTACACTCAGTGATCCCTTCTGAGCTCCAGTCCTCCATGGAAGGGGCTCGGTGTGAATCCCCTGGCACTGCAAAGCCAGGTGGGAAGCTCTGCACACCCTGAAGTGCTAGGAGCAGCTGCTGTGCTCCACACCAGGTATGGAATGATGATTCCCAGTTTTCCACTGAACTCAGTGATCCCTTCTGAGCTCCACTGCTCTAACACACACCCGAGCCCCACATTTCCCTCTTTTGCTGCAAGTATTTCAGAAATCCTTGCAGTGTGTCTGCTCTACCCCTCTGGGAATCACCAGCACCCCACACCTGCAGTCCTCTGTGCAAGGGGCTCAGTAAGAACCCAGCAAACCTGGCTGGGGAAGCTCTGAAGTGCCAGGAGCAGCTGCTGTGCTCCATACCAGGCTTGGAATGATGATTCCCAGTTTTCCACTGCACTCAGTGATCCCTTCTGAGCTCCAATCCTCCATGGAAGGGGCTCGGTGTGAATCCCCTGGCACTGCAAACCTGGCTGGGGAGCTCTGCACACCCTGAAGTGCCAGGAGCAGCTGCTGTGCACCCTTATCAGGCATGGAATGATGATCCCCAGTTTGTCTCTGCACTCAGTGATCCCTTGTGAGCTCCACTGCTCTAACACACAGCCCAGCCCCAAATTTCCCTCTTTTGCTGCAAGTATTTCAGAAATCCTTGCAGCGTGTCTGCTCTACCCCTCTGGGAATCACCAGCACCCCACACCTGCAGCTCGATGGTGCCTCTCTGGTATCTGTGGAGCCAGTGCCAGCCCTGCAGGTGACACCCAGTGCCATCCTACATCAGGAGGGTTCTACTCACGGGGCTGCAGGAAATTCGGGTCCTGGCTCCTGTGGCTGCAGTTCAGCTGAGGGGGGCACGGCTCGGGGCTGCCCTCGGGGCTGTAGCGCACCAACACCGCGAAGAGGAGGATGAGGAGGATCTGCAGGAGGAAGCACAGCCCCGAGAAGCACAGCCTGGAGGCGGCTGCGTGCTCAGGCATGTCGGGGGGCAGGCGAAACCCTGCGAAGAAGGGGGTGCATGGGGAGGGAGAGCCAGGTTAGGGCTGAAACTCCTCCTGTTGGGGTGGCTGCCAGCTGCTCCTCACCTCGAAGGGAGTGCCGGGAGCAGGGCAGCGCTGCCAACACGGAAATTCGGGCCGGGATGCCCTGGCACACCTGCACAGGTGGTGATGCCACACCAGGTGGCTGCAGGCACTGTGCTGGGAAGTGTGTGGGGTCGGTGTTCCTCTCTCTGGGCCATCTCGGGGTCTCTAGCTGGTCACTGTGACCCCCAAGAAATGTTAAAAAAATCTCTTTTCCCAGCCCGGTGCTCAAAGGAGTCAGGGCTCTTCATTTCTCAGTCTCAAGGTTATTTATTGTATCTTATCTATAATATTCTTTTTAAAAAAATTTACAATCACTTTCCAATACCTATCACCTATCTTAGAAAATATTTACAGTTACTTTACAATATTTACCAAAAAATATTTACAATTACTTTCCAATACCTATCACCTATGTTAGACAGTGAGCTTCTACTCTAAACCAATCTAAAAGTGCCACCATCACAGCAGAAGATGAAGAAGAAGGAGAAAGGCTGGGCACACCCAGATTCCTCCATCTTGTTCCCTGAACCCCCATTCTAAAAACCCCAAAAAATCTATTTTCCACTCTGTGATGAATTCACTGTCATTCTGCTTTAACTGTCGTGGCTTGTAATTCTTCATACAAGGTTGGTAATTGGTTTTTCCAAGGGCTAAATCAGAGGCACAGGGGTCTGGGGCTCTGTGCCAAGGGCTCTGAGCCCCCTGACAGGGGTTTGAGCCATCCAGGGCAGCCAGAAGAATTTCCTGGGTTCCCACAGGCGGGAGATATGGGGGGGGGGATGGATGAGATTTCTGCCTCTGCATTGCAGAAACACGGTGGGGTTGGGGCACTGGGTCAGGCAGTGGAGGTGGAGGGTGATGCACAAGGGGCTGACCTGCTGTGGAGGTGCTGTCAGCAAAGCTTGGCTCCAATTCCCTGGCCAGAAGGAAAAATGAGTGTTCAAGGGGCTTTGGGGGTGAGGTTTCCTGTGGGGTCGAGAGGAGAGAAGGAAAATCTGAGTTTTTAAGAACGAGGAGCAGAGTCAGAGGCTCGTGATGGAGCCCAGCCAGGAGCTGGTGGAGCTGAGCACCAGGGGCTCCTTGGCTTTTCTCTGGCTGCCTCTGCTGCTGCAGAGCTGTTTGTAGAGTGGGTGCAGATCCCAAAAAGGGAGAAAAAGATGCAAGGAGCAGAGAAATGACTCGGGAAGTCACTTGGGTGACTCCTTCCCACAGCGCTGGGCCAAACTCTGAACTCAGATAAGCAGTGGTGGGCTGGGGTCAAACCCTGATGCTAACGGGGTGGGAAAGGGGGATGAGTCACTCACGGGAGCCCCTGCAAGTGTTCTGCCTCGGGCTGAGGTTTGCTGAGGGCTGGGGGCTGTAACTGGTGCCTTCACTTGGGAAAAATGTGAGAAACAGCTCGTCTGTGATAGCACAGAGCTGGGAATCAGCATCCTGCAGCCAAGAAATCCAGAGCTGCTGCTGGGGGATGTGAAAAACACCAATCGCTTGTTTTTAAAATTGTAAAAGTTTAATAGTAATAAAATGGTTATGAAAATAGTAATGCAATTAGAGTAATAATAATTTGGACAAACTGAATTAGGACAATATGAGACAATAGAGACAAAGAGTTATGGACATCCGGGTACCTTTTTCTGGGCAGCACCTGCCCAAAAAAGGACCCACGTTAACAAAGGATTAACCCTTATAAACAACAGCCTGTTGCATATTCATACACTTCATACATGATGCATAAATTCCATTCAAACACAGGATTCTGTCTGGTCATCATCAACTTCTTCCTCTGAATCCTGACAGCGCCTTTGAGGCGGGAAGAAGTTAATTTCTTGTGATAAGAGGGCAATAAATTCTCTTTCTCTGAAAGATTGAGATGTCCTGTGGCTGCTATCTCACTGCAAGTCCTTTCTTTAAAAAAAAGTATCCTACATAGCATCGTTTCTATTTTAACATTTTGTTATAACCTAAAACTACTTAAGAGAATTAATACAGCATTACTTTCTAACACAACACATACCATATTCATTTGAATATTTGCGAAAAGCCAGTCATAAAATACATGCATTTTTCACAGGGGAGAACAGGATGTGCTTCTGCAGCCGTGGGCACAGGAAGGGTGAGGGAGGGAGATGACAGACTCCCTGAAGAGCCTCGGACCCAGCCCATATCCCTGGGGAGATGCAGGGAGGAGTTTGCAGTGCTGCTGCTCCAGTTTAGCCTCCCTCAGCCCGGCAGAGCAAAGCTACGGGCACCTTCTGCTCATCACAGCGATGATCACAAAGTTCTGAGCATTCTGAGCTGGAAGAAGCGTTGGGGAAGATGGAACAGGAAAGCCTCAAAAATGTGATTGTCTGGCAAAAGATTTTGAGAACATAGAAACTATAAGTGAGATTGAAATGAAAGGAAGCTTTGAGATCCCTCAGTTACTGAACAACTGGAAAACAATGGCATGGCCAGCTGAAGGTGATCCCCTTTTGATGGAACAACACCCTCTGCTTGCAGACAGCTCCAAGGCTCAGAGCAGACCCTGCCAGCTTGGCAGAAGGGGTCCAAAGAGGAGTTTTTAGGGTTTAAAATGTAACACAGTGTGGTAATGTAATGATTCTTATAGGCTGTATGGAAATGCTGTAGGATTTGTATATTGTACTAGATTGGTTAGTGACAATTACAATATTCAACACAGAAGAAGATTTATTGTGTTGTAACAGAAACCTCACCCTCTTAGGCTTTTAAGCTCTTACCCTTTTTACTCTCTTACCCATTTTACTCCTTTGCTCTCTCACCCTCTCAACCCTCTCTACCCCTCTCTTCTCTCAGGCCTGCTCCGAGCTGTGGTTGCAGCTCCCAGCAGGGCCCTGCACCCAGGCCCTGTGCAATAAACCCCAAATCCCAGCAGGGCCCTGCACCCAGGCCCTGTGCAATAAACCCCAAATCCCAGCAGGGCCCTGCACCCAGGCCCTTTGCAATAAACCCCAAATCCCAGCAGGGCCCTGCACCCAGGCCCTGTGCAATAAACCCCAAATTCCAGGACCTGGCTTCAGAGATCTCTCGTCTCCATCCATCCTGACCATCCCACCCCCTGACACTCCTACAAAGAAGCTTCCAGTTCAACCTGCTGCCACCAAAATTGATGCCCCTCCTTGAAAAGAGGCTGGGGGGACTGGGGAGGACGAGGGCACCCCGATGCCTTTCTTCCTTGTGGGGCTGTTTGCTGTGCTGTGTGTGCCATGGCCAGGCCAGGCTGTTGGGGACAGTCACTGCTTGTCCTGTGCCTCCTTTGAGAAAAGCTTCCTCCATCCTTGGAGATGGACCCTGGGGGAAGAAGGAGTTGTGGCAGCCCAGAACACAGCACCATTGTGTGCCTGTGCTCTGCTCCTGGCCAGAGGGGGTGATGGGGAAGCCTCTCTGATGCCTTTTTGGAGGGCAGGATAAATCCAGAGGGACTCGAGTGGTGGGGCAGCCCCCTTGCACAACCCTCCAGAGCCTCAAGGGGTGGGAACACCATCGCTCCATCAGGGATGGGGAGAGGGGAATTAAATTAAATTAATTAAATTAACCATTGCCCTGCTGTCTCTGGGCTCACAGAGCCCATCCCAGCACAAGGGGGGACTTTGCCAGCCCAAGAGGTTTTTCCTGAATTCCCAAAGGGAACATCATCCCTCCACCAGGGAGAGGGAGAGGGGAATTAAATTAACCCTTGCCCTGCTGACTGTGGGCTCAGAGAGCTCCATCCCAGCACAAGGTGGGGGTTTGCCAGCCCAAGAGGCTGCTGGAGGCCGATGCAGAACTGAAGTCGTTCACCCTGAATTCCGAGTCGTTTTCCCTGAATTCCCAAAGCTGTGCCCTGCAGATAAAGGGATGTTTGTTACCCGGGCACACTGTGTTTTGCCGAGCAGAACAATAAAGAGAAAGACACTCACAATGGGAAATTGTGCTTCCTCCTCCCCGTGCGCTCCTCGGGGAGGTGTTGGAGAGGGGACAAAATAAAAGAGAAGAAAGCAGGAAGAGACGGTGACAGGGCAGGGCACCATGGGAGCGGGCATCAAGGGCCAGGGGGGTGCCAGGGCACTGCCCGCCCCAGCACGGTGACAGGGGAGGGCTGGCTGGGAGCACCTGCTCGCCACCTCCCGTGTGTCCCCGTGTCACCTCTGTCTCCGTGGGACCCCCAGCCCCACCATGGGGTGTTGGTGACAGAGGAGGGCAGCAGCAGGAGCTGCTCGTGGGCACGGGGCATTGGATGGGCACAGCGGATCCCCCAAGGACCTGGCTGGGCACGGTAAGAGAGCGGGGCAGTGCCAGCAAGGAGGGTTGGCACGGGCTGTGGGGTCCTGCAATCCATGTCCTCTCTGCACAGCAAATGCCACAGAGACCCCCCCCCCAGAGCAGGGTGAGACCCTCCGGGCCCCCCCAAAGCTGGGATGTGTCCCTCTGCATGTCCCTGACCCCTGTGTTCCCCCCAGGCTCTGTCCTGCCCCCGGCTCTGAGGATGCACAGGCTGCTCCTGCTCGGCTGCCTCTGGCTCCTGGCAGCACCCCCAGGCTCCAGCATCTTCCAGAGGCCAACGGGGACCCCAGGTAGGGAGCGGGAACTGGGGGGCAGGATGGCGGGCCCTATAGGGTGCAGGGAGTGGGGGACAGGATGTGGGGCCCTATAGGGAGCAGGGACTGGGGGGCAGGATGTGGGACCCTATATATAAAAATATATATATACATTTATATATATACATATGGATGTGGAACCCTGTAGGGTGCAGGGCCTGGGGGGCAGGATCTGGGGCCCTATATATATATATATATGGATGTGAAGCTCTGTGAGGTGCAGGGCCTGGGGGGCAGGATGTAGAGCCCCTGTAGGGAGCAGGGTCTGGGGGGCAGGATCTGGAGCCCTGTGGAGTGCAGAGCCTAGGGGGCAGGATGTGGGGCCCTATATATATGTATATATATGGATATATATGTATATATAGGGATATATATGGATATATATGGATATGGAGCCCCTATAGGGTGCAGGCCCTGGGGGGCAGGATGTGGAGCCTTATAGGGTGGGTATCCTGGGGGGCAGGATGTGGAGCCCTATATATATGGATATATATGGATGTGGAACCCTATAGCGAGCAGGGAATGGGGGACAGGATGTGGGGCCCTATATATATATATATATATATATATATATATATATATATATATATATATATATATATATATATATATATATATATATATGGATGTGGAGTCCTGTACATGTGTATATATATATGGATGTGGAGCCCTGTAGGGTGCAGGGCCTGGGGGCCAGGATGTGGAGCCCTATATAAATGTATATATATATGTATATTTATTGATATATATATATATATATATATGGATGTGGAGCCCTTGTAGAGTGCAGGGCCTGCAGGGAGGACTGGGCACTGCTGTTTGGACTCAGTGCTGGAGAGGGGAGGTGATTTTGGATGAGTCCAGCCCGGGCAGGAGCTGAGCTGTGCCTCCTGAAGGTGCAGGAGAGGTGCAGAGGAGCCAGGATGGATGATAGAAACCATCAGATGCTGCTGAGAGTTGATGCAGAGGGGCCGGGATGGATGATAGAGACCATCAGACACTGCAGAGGGTTGATGCAGAGGGGCCAGGATGGGTGATAGAAACCATCAGACACTGCTGAGGGTTGATGCAGAGGAGCCAGGATGGGTGATAGAAACCATCAGACACTGCTGAGGGTTGATGCAGAGGGGCCAGGATGGATGATAGAAACCATCAGACACTGCTGAGGGTTGATGCAGAGGGGCCAGGATGGATGATAGAAACCACCAGATGTTGGTGAGGGCTGAGGCTGCTCAGGGGGTGTCAGAGGAGTGGTGCTGAGCCCGCCTGGGGGGCTGCAGCCCCCCTGCACCTGCAGTACCTGCTGGAGCCCCTGCACCCCACGGTGCACACGCAGCGCGGCGCCACGGCCACCCTGCCCTGCGTGCTGCGCGCCCTGCCTCGCAACTACCGCGTCAAGTGGAGCAAGGTGGAGCCGGCCAACTACGGGGAGAACATCATCATCATCACCAACGGGCTGTTCCACAAGAACTACGGGCCCCTGAGCCCGCGGGTGCGCCTGCGGCACAGCCACCGCTACGACGCCTCGCTCACCATCAGCGACGTGGCGCTGGAGGACGAGGGGCGCTACCGCTGCCAGCTGGTCAACGGGCTGGAGGATGAGAGCATCTCGCTCACGCTGCACCTCGAGGGTGAGATTGGAATCATCTCTGGGAGATGAGAGCTGCTAATGCTGCCAGCTCACCAATGGGCTGGAGGATGAGAGCATCTCGCTCACACTGCACCTCGAGGGTGAGATTGGGGTACAGCCCTGGGGGATGAGGGCGTCTCACTCACACTGCACCTTGAGGGTGAGCTTGGGGTGCATTATAACAGTCTGAGGTTTTGTGCTTCCATTGGTGTCTCTTGTAAACAAAGTCCCCCGACAAAGGCAGGAATGATGCGCCTGACTCGATCTTATCAGAAGGCTAATTGATTACTTTATTATACTATATTATATTAAAGAATACTATACTATACTAAAGAATACAGAAAAGATGCTACTGAATGCTAAAAAGATAATGAAAACTCATTACTCTTTCCAACAGAGTCCCAACACAGCTTGGCTGTAATTGGCCAATGAGTCAAAACAACTCACACTGGAGTCCAATAAAAAAATCACCTGTGGGTAAACAATCTCCTAACACATTCCAGACAAGCACAACACAGGAGAAGGAAATGAGATAAGAATTGTTTTCCTTTTCTCTGAGGCTTCTCTTGCTGCTTTTCAGCTTCCCAGGAGAAAAACCCTGGGCGAAGGAATTTTTTCAGAGAATGTGAATGTCACAGATGTCCCAGATAGAGGAGTACCACTCAGCACAACCTGCCCAGGTCCCTCAGGCAGGCTCCCAGCCGCAGGCAATCTTAGCAAGCGGCTCAGCTCTTAAGCGAGATCAGCTCTTTGGTGAATTCAGCTCTTTAGTGATTTCAGCTCTTTGCTTGCTAAGTGCCTCTGCAGATGCAGGGATGAGAGAGGAGAAGTGTTGTGTGAGGTTCCATAGTGTCTTAATTAGCAGCTTCTGTGAAGGGTGACAGTGACAGCTCTTGTCCTGAACCCACATACCCTATATAAAGCCCTAGTTCTGCCTGAACTGGGCAGAAATTGGGTTTTATATAGGGTATGTGGGTTTTGGGAAATAGTCCAAGAGTAAGGGTCGAGGTGAATGTCACCTGTGGTCTTAGAGAGAGATAATGAGGGTCTGAAGGCAGAAAAGAGGTCTCTTGGTCCAGTCATCATGACTAGGCATTTCTTATCTTCTTATCAATTGACATTGCAGGCCCTGTGGCTGCTACAGTCCATCCCTGGGGGATGTGGCAGGAAGGGGATGCTCAGCTGGAATGTGCCTGTGGCTCTGTGCCTCCACCCCCATTGCATCCCCATTCCCCAGCCTTAATTTCAGCACTGAATCCCCAGGGGTGTTGAGTCAAAGCCTCCTTGGGCAGAGCAATGCCCTCACCCCATCTCTGTCCCCCCAGGTGTTGTCTTCCCTTACCAGCCCAGCAACGGGCGCTACAAATTCAACTACCACGAAGCCAAGCGAGCCTGCGAGCAGCAGGACTCCCGCCTCGCCACCTACCAGCAGCTCTACAAAGGTGAAGCATCCAAAAAACCTCCTTTTCAGCCCAAACCCATGCCTGTCTGGGGATGGGGAGGGGGGAAACGCCAGTGTTATGGATATGAACGAGGTGAAACTTTCTCTGGAGAAAGAGGTTCTTGTTTATTAAAATGGCTGCAAGGAATGGAGTACCCAGGATAAGCCTGAGGGCCCAAACAGCCAAAAACAGAACAGTGCGCTACCCCCAAGTGCACTGGGTTGTCCCCACAAAACAAGTTTCCAAAAAGAACCTAGACCCAATTAACTCCCCCATTTATAGCCACCTTTGAGTCCAGGATTGGTCCATTTTGGATCTGCATGGTGATTGATCGATTTCCAGGCTTCTCATTGGTCTTTAACACCATTCATTCTGGACCAACTGTTTCTGCAGGGCTTCAAATGATTGCTCAGATCTTCCATCCAATCCCTCTTCAACCTTGCCTTGCTCTGCCAGACTGCCCTTCCACCAAACCCTGGACCCTTCTCCTAGAACATTCTAAAAACCTCCCCTCTTAACATAATACAATTAATATAACATAATTAATACAATATAATTGAACTATAATTTAACATAACTTTTACCTACAACACCATGACTGAGCTGCCTCTCTCCCCACAGCCTGGACAGAGGGGCTGGACTGGTGCAACGCTGGCTGGATCCTGGATGGGACCGTGCACTACCCCATCATCAACTCGCGGGAGCCGTGCGGCGGCCGCCTCCTCCTGCCCGGAGTGCGCTCCTACGGCGCCAGGGACAAGCAGAAGGACAGATTCGATGCTTTCTGCTTCACCTCTGCCCTTCAAGGTAGTGCTGCGTTCCCCTGTGCTGCTCACAACGCCCCCGAGACCTGCTGCCCACCCGGATCTGCAGCAGGTTGTTTCGTGTATTTGCGGGGTACGCAGATGTCTTGGTTTGGAAAGAGAGGAGTCCGCTAAGGAAGGCAGGAGGCTCCCATGAAATGGAGAATGTAAACACTCCCCACCCCTCCGAATTGCTATAAATTTTAAATTAAGGGGCTCTCGGGCAAAAATATGGGAGCAGGAAATAACAGTTCTTTAATAGGGAAGGGAAATATAAGAAGATAAAATAAACAATGCAGTTCACTAGAACAACACTGACAGAGTCAGAACCCAACCTGACACTCTGTGGGTCAGGGTGTTGGTGGCAGTCCCATTGGAATTGTGGCTGCAGCCCTCCTGAAGTGTCAGGTGTGGCTCTGTTGGAGCAAGGGGGATCTGTAGAGAAGGATGTATTCTTCCTCTGAAGATCCAGTGGAGGAAGAGGCAGCTGCTGTTCCTCTGGCGAATCCTGTGGAGAAAGCCGTGCTGGTGTCTCAAAACTCTGGATTATATCTGGGTAGCAATGCTTGGCTCCTCCCTCTGGATGGAGCATTTCCCAATGGGATGCTGTAGTTCTTATCAGCCATGCAGTGACATTCAACATGCTGTTATCAGCAATGTCCCCTCCCGAGGGAGGTGTGAATGTGGTCACACAAAGAGAGAGATAAAGCAAACTGCCCACTTGACAAAGATAATCTGCCATGCAGATGGTAATGGAAAACATCTTGCATTGCAATCTGGAACACCAGATGAAGGAAGGAGTGATGAATCTTACTCCATGTTCTTAGGAGGCTGATTTATTATTTTATGATGTATATTATATTAAACAACGCTATACTAAAACTATGTTAAAGAATACAGACAGAAGGCTAAAAGATACTAATGAAAAATTCGTGACTCTTTCCAGAGCCTTGACACAGCTTGGCTGTGATTGGTCATTGAGTCAAAAACAATTCACATGAAACCAATGAAACAACCGCCTGTTGGTAAACAATGTCCAAAGCAGCAAAACACAGGAGAAGCAAATCAGATTGTTTTCATTCCTCTTTGAGGCTTCTCAGCCTCCCAGGAGAAAAATCCTGGGCAAGGGGATTTTTCAGCAAATATGACAGTGACAGTTGTTTGCAGGAAGGTTGCTCACCTGCCGTGTCCCCTCTTATATTGGAATATTACCAATATAGCCAGATGGGACGTGCCTGAGCTTGTCTGGCCCTTGATGCTGAACAAAATAGTGGCAACTGTGGTGTTTCACCCCAGAGACACTTTTTGCTGGCTGGGTGTGTGGTGTTTCACCCCACATACACTTTTGGGTGGCTGGATGTTGCAGTTGGGTGCATGGAGACAAATCCAGGCCTGCAGGAGCTCTGGTGATGATGGGATGGATCTTCCCCCATAACAGGGTCTCTTCCTTGGGTTTATCTCTGCTGGACAAGCTTTAAGGTGATGGTGAAGGAAAGGAGTTGGTTCTGATGGAGGGTTTGGATCCAGAGCTTTATTCTGGCCCGCAGGCCTCTCAGTGCAGCACCAGCTCCAACAGAACTCCCTGAGCCCGTGGTTGCTGCTCCTTTGAACCCCGGGGAGAGGGGCAGGGAAGGGGTAGGGAGCCACCAACCAGGGACAGGAGGGGAGGGACAAAGGGACAAAGGACACCTGGATGGCCCAGTGCCCCCCCAGGGGTTTGAATGTGCCAATCACTCGATTCCTTCTGGAATTCCAGGACTGGCAGACAGTGCTGGGAGGGAAAAGGAGAGGTGACTGACACACCTGGGAGGGAATTATCAGGGGAGGGACCTGAATTTCTGAGCTAAACCCTGAAATCACAACAGCAACACCCTCTCCATCCCCCAGGCCAAGTCTACTTCATCCGGGGCCACCTGAACTTCAAGGAGGCGGCGCAGGCGTGCCGAAACCAGGGTGCCGCCCTGGCCAAGGTGGGCCAGCTCTACTCAGCCTGGAAGTTCTCCCAGCTGGATCGCTGTGACGGGGGCTGGCTGGCGGACGGCAGCGTGCGCTACCCCATCACCACGCCCCGGCAGCGCTGCGGAGGGCTGCCCGAGCCCGGCGTGCGCAGCTTCGGCTTCCCCAGCAAGGAGATGAGGACCTACGGCTCCTACTGCTTCGTGGGCAAGTGAGGACACGTGGCCGAGAAGATGGGACACCGCTGGTGTGTGGTGTTTGTTGGAGGACACACAGGACAGCGCTGGTGTGGCGGTGTTTGAGCATGGGACAGTGCTGGTGTGGTGGGGTTTGTCTGAGGACACAGGGGACAGCCCATGTGTGGTGGTGTTTGAGGGTCCCCAGGATAAGGGAAGACATGAGAACACCATGTTTGAGAAGGCTGATTTATTATTTTATTGTATGTATTATATTAAAGGAAAATTAAATACTAAAACTGTACTAAAAAGAAGAGAAAGGAGGACCTACGGCTTCTACTGCTTTGTGGGCAAGTGAAGACACGGGGCTGAGCACCTGGGACAGCGGTGGTGTGGTGGTGTTCATTTGGGGACACAGGGCACAGTGCTGGTGTGGTGGTGTTTGAGGGTCCCCAGAACAAGGGGGAAACATGAGAACACCATGTTTCACAAGGCTGATTTATTATTTTGTGATGTACATTATATTAAAATGATACACTAAAACTATACTAAAGAAAGAGAAAGGAGGATCTACATCTCCTACTGCTTCATGGGCAAGTGAGGACACAGGACTGGGCAGCTGGGGCACCAAACCAGGGGTGGTTTGGTGGCATTTGAGGACAAAGAGGACAGCGCTGGTGTGGTGGTGTTTGAGGGTCCCCAGGACGAGATAACAACATTGTGGCTTCATGTTTCAGAAGGCTGATGTATTATTTTATGATGTATATATTATATTAAAAGAAAATGATATACTAAAGAAAGAGAAAGGAGGACCTAGGGCTCCTGCTGCTTCGTGGGCAAGTGAGGGCACGGGGCTGAGCACAGGGGACAGCCCATGTGTGATGGTGTTTGAGGGTCCCCAGGACAAGGGAAGACATGAGAACACCTTGACTCCATGTTTCAGAAAGCTGATTTATTATTTTATTTTAAATATATTATATTAAAGGAAAATGCTATACTAAAACTATACTAAAGAAAGAGAAAGGAAATATCAGAAAGCTAGCAAGGAATGAATAATAAAATCTTGTGACTGACCAGAGAGTCCTTCCCCAGCAAGGAGATGAGGACCTACAGCTCCTACTGCTTCATGGGCAAGTGAAGACACGGGGCTGAGCAGCTGGGACAGCGGTGGTGTGATGGTGTTCATTTGGGGACACAGGGCACAGTGCTGGTGCGGTGGTGTTTGAGGGTCCCCAGAACAAGGGAAGACATGAGAACACCATGTTTCACAAGGCTGATTTATTATTTTGTGATGTATATTATATTAAAATGATACACTAAAACTATACTAAAGAAAGAGAAAGGAGGATCTACGTCTCCTTCTGCTTCATGGGCAAGTGAGGACACAGGACTGGGCAGCTGGGGCACCAAACCAGGGGTGGGCTGGGCACCAAACCAGGGGTGGTTTGGTGGCATTTGAGGACAAAGAGGACAGCGCTGGTGTGGTGGTGTTTGAGGGTCCCCAGGACGAGGGAAGAGATAACAACGTTGTGACTCCATGTTTCAGAAGGCTGATGTATTATTTTATGATGTATATATTATATTAAAAAAATTATATACTAAAGAAAGAGAAAGGAGGACTTATGGCTCCTGCTGCTTCGTGGGCAAGTGAGGGCACGGGGCTGAGCACAGGGGACAGCCCATGTGTGATGGTGTTTGAGGGTCCCCAGGACAAGGGAAGACATGAGAACACCTTGACTCCATGTTTCAGAAAGCTGATTTATTATTTTATTTTAAATATATTATATTAAAGGAAAATGCTATACTAAAACTATACTAAAGAAAGAGAAAGGAAATATCAGAAAGCTAGCAAGGAATGAATAATAAAATCTTGTGACTGACCAGAGAGTCCTTCCCCAGCAAGGAGATGAGGACCTACAGCTCCTACTGCTTCATGGGCAAGTGAAGACACGGGGCTGAGCAGCTGGGACAGCGGTGGTGTGGTGGTGTTCATTTGGGGACACAGGGCACAGTGCTGGTGTGGTGGTGTTTGAGGGTCCCCAGAACAAGGGAAGACATGAGAACACCATGTTTCACAAGGCTGATTTATTATTTTGTGATGTATATTATATTAAAATGATACACTAAAACTATACTAAAGAAAGAGAAAGGAGGATCTACGTCTCCTACTGCTTCATGGGCAAGTGAGGACACAGGACTGGGCAGCTGGGGCACCAAACCAGGGGTGGTTTGGTGGCATTTGAGGACAAAGAGGACAGCACTGGTGTGGTGGTGTTTGAGGGTCCCCAGGACGAGGGAAGAGATAACAACGTTGTGACTCCATGTTTCAGAAGGCTGATGTATTATTTTATGATGTATATATTATATTAAAAGAAAATGATATACTAAAGAAAGAGAAAGGAGGACTTACGGCTCCTGCTGCTTCGTGGGCAAGTGAGGGCACGGGGCTGAGCACAGGGGACAGCCCATGTGTGATGGTGTTTGAGGGTCCCCAGGATGAGGGGAGAGATGAGAACACCTTGACTCCATGTTTCAGAAAGCTGATTTATTATTTTATGATTTATATTATATTAAAGGAAAATTATGCACTAAAACTATGCTAAAGAAAGAGAAAGGAGGACCTATGGCTTCTACTGCTTTGTGGGCAAGTGAAGACACGGGGTTGAGCAACTGGGACAGTGCTGGTGTGGTGGGGTTTGAGGGTCTCCAAGATGAGGGAAGAGATGAGAACACCATGTTTCAGAAGGCTGATTTATTATTTTATGGTGTCTATTATATTAAAGGAAAATTATATGCTAAAGCTATACTAGAGAAAGAGAAAGGAGGACCTAGGGCTCCTACTGCTTCATGGGCAAGTGAGGACATGGGGCTGAGCACAGGGGACAGTGGTGGTGTGGTGGGGTTTGAGGGTCCCCAGGACAAGGGCAGAGATAAGAACACCTTGACTCCATGTTTCAGAAGGCTGATTTTTTATTTATGGCATATAAATTTTATATTAAAAGAAAATGCTATACTAAAACTATACTAAAGAAAGTGAAAGGAGATATCAGAAAGCTAGAAAGGAATAAATAAGAAAATCTTGTGACTGACCAGAGAGTCCAACACAGCTGGACCATGACTGGTCATCAAGTAAAAACAATCCACATGAGACCAAAGATGCACCTGTTGGTGAACCATCTCCAGACCACATTCCACAGCCATCAGTTATTGTTTGCCTTTCTTTTCTGAGGTTTCTCAGCTTCTCAGGAGAAAAATCCTACTGAAAGGATTTTCATAAAATATGTGAGTGACAGTGGTGGGTCACCAGAGCTCATCACCTGGGCAGAGAGCTGGAGGTGAGGAAGGAGGGGTGATCTTCTCCCAGAAGGTTTGGGTGGTTTGTGCATCCTCTGGTAGGGCTGAGTGTGGGTTCTTGGTGCATCCCCTGATGGAAAGGGTGCCCATGTCCCACCCCAGCAGGCTTGTGGGGTGTTTGGGACTCCCTGTGGGGTGTTTGGGACGTGTTATGTGTTTGGGATTCCCTGTGGAGTGTTTGAGACAACTTGTGGGGTGTTTAGGACAACTTGTGGGGTATTTGGGACACATTATGGGGTGTTCCGGACTCCCTGTGGGGTATTTGGGACTCTCTGTGGGGTGTTTGGGACATGTTGTGGGGTGTTTGGGACACATGGGGTGTTTGGGACACATGGGGTGTTTGGGACTCCTCATGGGATGTTTGGGACATGTTGTGGGGTGTTTGGGACACCTTGTAGAGTGTTTGGGGTGTTTGGGATTCCCTGTGGGATGTTTGGGACACATTTGTGGGGTATTTGGGACTCTCTGTGGGGTGTTTGGGACATGTTGTGGGGTGTTTGGGACTCCTCATGGGGTGTTTGGGACACATTATGGGGTGTTTGGGACGTGTTATTTGTTTGGGATTCCCTGTGGAGTGTTTGAGATGACTTGTGGGGTGTTTAGGACAACTTGTGGGGTGTTTGGGACACATTATGGGGTGTTTGGGACTCTTTGTGGGGTGCTTGGGACACGTTGGGTGTTTGGGACTCCCTGTGGGGTGTTTGGGACTCTTTGGAACACCTTGTGGGGTGTTTGGGGACTACTTGTGGGGTGCTTGGAACACATTGTGAGGTGTTTAGGACATGTTATGGAGTGTTTGGGACTCCCTGTGGGGCGTTTGGGACATGTTACGGGGTGTTTGGAACACCTTGTGAGGCTTTTGGGACACTTTATGGGGTGTTTAGAACACGTTGTGGGGTGTTTGCAACATCCTGTGGGGTGTTTGGGATGTTCGGGGCACCTTGTGGGTGTTTGGGGACTACTTGTGGGGTGTTTGGGACACCTTTTTTGGGGTGTTTTGGACTCCTTGTGGGGTGTTTGGGACTCCCCACAGGAGTGGTGGTGTCTCCATTTCTATGGCTCCTGAGGGTGTCTCTGTGCCCAGCTCTGCTGGGATGTGAGAGCACTTTGGGGTGGTTTCCCCCTGGTTTTGTGGCTCCCGGGGTGTCTCTGGGATTTGGGGTCACTTTGGGTAGTTTCTCCCTGTTTCTGTGACTCCTGGGGATGTCTCTGGGATTTGGGGAATTTTGGGGTGGTTTATCCCTGTTTCTGTGACTCCTGGGCGTGTCTCTGGGATGTGGAGGCATTTTGGGGTGGTTTCCCCCTGTTTCTGTGGCTCCTGGGGTGTCTCTGGGATTTGGGGGCATTTTGGGGTGGTTTGTCGCTGTTTTCGGTGGCTCCTCTGGTGTTTCTGTGCCCAACCGTGGCACTTTGTGTGGTGTCTGTGGCTCCTGGGGGTGTTTCTGGGATTTGGGGGCATTTTGGGGTGGTTTATCCCTGTTTTTGTGACTCCTGGGGGTGTCTCTGGGATTTGGAGGCATTTTGGGGTGGTTTCTCCCTGTTTTTGTGGCTCCTGGAGTGTCTCTGTGCCCAGGCTCTCCCCTGCTGCCACCCTCCTTGCTTTGGGGCTGTGCAGTGCCACCCACCACTGTGCCAGTCCCGCCCGCCCCCCCAAATAACCAGCTCACCACTCTGTGCCATCTGTTTACTGGTTTTAATGCCCACAGCAGCACAGGGAGGGGGTTTGGGCAGCAGGTCCCCGCTCCAAGCCTGCTGCAGCAGCTTCTGCCTCTCCAGGGAGGTGCAGGAGCCCCCCCAGACCCCTCTGGGTGGGTGCTGAGCTGCAGCAGAGCCCGGGTGTCCCCATGCCAACCCCCAGCTGCATGGGAGGGTGATGCTGGCGCGTTTCTGCCCGTGGTGTCTCCTCTGGATTTCAGCTCTGCTGTGACTTTGAGGACAAAATTCCTGTGCTGCATTTTGGGGCTCTGGGGGCTCCCTTCAATGGGCTCTTTTAATTTTTTTTTAGGATATTTTTGTACAGATATAAAACAAACAAAGGGGGCAGACACCCAACAGCGAGGTTTCACTCCATCGAGGTCTCCCAGTGCTGTCGCCATCCACACCAGTCCAGGCACTGGGGACCCCCTCACTTGTTGGGGGGCTCAGCCACACCTGGGGGGACACAGAAGTGCCAGATGAAGGGAAAGCACCACCAAAGGGGTGTCAGAACCCAGCACATCCCTCTGGGTGTCCAGAGTTGTCAAAGACCCCGTCAGGGGGCTCGGACACCCTGATGTAGTATATGATAGAGAAAATTCATGCTATTAATGTATAAAATATTGTAAGATCCAAACTATGTCTTTTGGCCACCCTGGTCAGGAGCAGTGTCTTATTCATATTCATCTAGTTCCAAGACTATGTTGAGATAACTTTGGGGTTTTTAACGTAACAATGGAAACTTCCAGGTGATAATCACCTGCTTCCCTGGGTGCCAGGACCACTCAAGAGTGATTTTCACCTCGAAGATTGCATCTCCCACGATGGTTGATGGACCACCCTGTTACATGTGAATACTGACTGCCCTTGGCTGTGGTGGTTTTTGACGATCAAAATTCAATCTCACTGACAAATTAATAAATCATTGCTAAATTTTCTTATAAGTTGGCTCTCGATTTGATCATTTATAACACTGGCATGCTGCCCAGAACGCCTGGGGATTTGATTTTGACCCTTGGAGCAAGTTACCAGCTATGTAGGAGGACCTGAGAGTCACACAGGTTTGAATGGAGTAATAACAAAATGATCACAGGGTGAAAAAGTAGATTTTAGGATTTTTGGTTATGGGGACAAGATGGAGGAATCTGGGCGTGTCTAGCCTTTCTTTCTTCTTCTTCTTGTTCTCCATTTTCTGCTGTGATGTTGACACTGAGGGATTGGTTTAGAGTAGAAGTGCACTGTCTAACAGAGGCAATGGGTATTGGGAAGTAATTATAAATATGTTATATTTAGAGTACAAGCTCACTGTCTAACACAGGTGATGGGTATTGGGAATTAAGTGTAAATATGTTATATTTGGAATAGAAGCTCACTGTCTAACACAGGTGATGGGTATTGGGAATTAAGTGTAAATATGTTATATTTAGAATAGAAGTTCACTGTCTAACATACTAACAAAGGTGATGGGTATTGGTAACTAAATGTAAATATATCATACGTAGTTTGCAGTATAAAAGGACAACACAGAGAGTGCCTGTGGCTGCCTTGCTGAGCAGACTGTGGGAATCCACAAAATCAGAGTGTTTTGGGAAAGCTGCAAAAGGCAGGCCTCAGATACAGCAGAACTGTGAGTAGAGCCAAGCAGCAGCCATGAGATAGGTCAGCAGAAAAATTGTTTAAACTGTAGAAAAAGCAAGAACAAATAGAACAATGGCCTGTGTATTAACGCTTGTCTGAATAGCTCTCTAAGCTGCAGAAAGTTTATCTAGCAAGATATTAGGAAGGTTAAAGGTTAATAATGGAGCTCTGTGCATTGTGTTTTAAAGCTCACAAGCAGGTATTGTATAGGAAATAAGTAAGCATTGTTTCAACCAAAGGTACCTGTGCTTATGGTAATTGGATAGAACTGCTGTCAATGTGCTTTTGCTTTGTGTGATTGGTCAAGAAGCTTATAAAGTAAGTTGTAACATTAAGATTTTGGCTTGCTGCCTGGAATGTGAGCTGCTGGCATCTTCCCATTGTCATAACCATGTAACGAGACTGATGCTGAAAAAAAAAAACAGCTCGAGGCACTTCCCAGAGCAGCCCCATCTCATTCGCATCTGTAAATAGCCCCCCTTGCTGGTGTCACAGACCTCAGCTGGGCAGAAAGAATATTTTATAGATAACAATCAATAAACAACCTCAAGACCAAAAAGTGAAAAGTCCAGATTAGTTCTTCAGCCACGTGGGCCGAAACAGAGACATCCTGCACATCTATTGAAGATTGCAATGCAAGATGTTTTCCATTACCATCTGTATGGCAGATTATCTTGGTCAAGTGGGCAGTTTGCCTTATCTCTCTCTTTGTGTGACCACATTCACACCTCCCTCAGGAGGGGACATTGCTGATAACAGACTATTGAATGTCCCTGCATGGCTGATAAGACTATAACTATAACATCCCATTGGGAAATGCTCCGCCCAGGGGGAGGAGCCAAGCATTGCTACCCAGATATAATCCAGAGGTTTTGAGATGCCAGCACGGCTTTCTCCACGGCATTCCCCAGAGGAACAGCAGCTGTCTCTTCCACTGGATCTTCAGAGGAAGAATACATCCTTCCCTACAGATCCCCCTTGCTCCAACGGAACCATATCTGATACTTCAGGAGGGCTGCAGCACAATTCCAATTGGACTGCTACCAACACCCCACAGGGTGTCAGGTTGGGTTCTGACTCTGGCAGTGTTGTTCTAGTGTACTGCATTGTTTTATTTTATCTTTATTTTCCCTTCCCTATTAAAGAACTGTTATTTCCTGCTCCCATATTTTTTCCTGAGAGCCTCTTAATTTAAAATTTATAGCAATTGGGAGGGTTGGGGCGGGTTTACATTCTCCATTTCATGGGAGCCTCCTGCCTTCCTTAGCGGACTCCTGTCCTTCCAAAACCGAGACAACATCTCGGGGCAGCAACTCTCAACACAACCCGAGATGGGGGGGGTTCAGTGGGGGGCTCAGCACTCACCAGGCCGGCAGGAAAGCTGGGGGGGCTCCCAGGTGCCATCCTCGCGGCAGCGGATGATGGGCGAGCGCCGCGGGGCGAGCCCGGGCCGGCAGCGGTAGCGGGCGGTGGAGCCGATCTCGTAGCGCTGCTTGGCTCTGCCGAAGGCTCGGGCGTTGATGAGGGCGGGGGGGGGCCCACACTGCACTGCAAGGATGGGGGGTCATTGTAGTAAAGCCCCCCCAGCCCGGAGCACAAACAGGAACATTGCATTTCCCAGCCCAGAAAGCCCAAAGGGGGATAAAGTCCCCCCTAGACCTGAGCCCCAACAGGGGCATTACAGTAAAGCCCCCCCAGCCCAAAAAGCACAAACGGGGGTAAAACCTCCCCAGCTTGGAGCCCAAATGGGGGTAAAGCCCCCCCTCCAGCTCAGAGCCCAAATGGGGGCATTGCAATAAAGCCCCCCCCAGCTCGGACAACCCATACAGGGCATTGCAGTAAAGCCCCCCCCAGCCCAGAGTTCAAAAAGGGGGAATTTCAATAAAGCCCCCCCAGCCCAGAAAGCCCAAACGGGGGTAAAGCCCCTCCAGCCTGGAGCTCTAACAGGGGTAAAGCCCCCCCAGCTTGGAGCCCCAACAAGGACATTGCAGTAAAGCCCCCCCCCCCAGCCCGGAGCACAAACAGGGGAATTGCAATAAAGCCCCCCCAGCTTGGAGCCCAAACAGGAACATTGCATTTCCCAGCCTAGAAAGCCTGAACAGTGGTAAAGCCCCCCCAGCCCAAACGGGGGTAAAGCCCCCCAATCCCAGAGCCCAAAAAGGAAGAATTGCAGTAAAGCCCCCCCAGCCCAGAGCCCAAAAAGGGGGAATTGCAGTAAAGCCCCCCCAGCCCAGAGCCCCACAAGGGCATTGCAGTAAAGCCCCCCGCCCTGAAAGCCTAAATGGGGGTAAAGCCCCCCCCACCCAGAAAGCCCACACAGGGTAAAGCCCCCCCCCCCCAGCCCGGAGCACAAACAGGGGAATTGCAATAAAGCCCCTCCAGCTTAGAGCCCAAACAGGAACATTGCATTTCCCAGCCCAGAAAGCCCAAACAGGGGCAAACCCCAACCCAGCCCAGAGCCCAAACAGGGGTAAAGCCCCCCCAGACTGGAGCACAAATGGAGGTAAAGCCCCCCCAGCCCAAACAGGGGCATTGCAGCAAAGCCCCCCGAGCCCTGAAAGCCCAAATGGGGGTAAAGCCCCCCCAGCCCTGAAAGCCCAAATGGGGGTAAAGCCCTCCCCCATCCCAGAGCCCAAAAAGGGGGAATTGCAGTAAAGCCCCCCCAGGTTGGAGCAAGCCCCAAAAAGCCCAAACAGGCTGAGGGCCCCATGCCCAGGACTCGTTTCCCCGCTGTGGAGGTAGTAGCAAAGCCCCTCCTTGGGGTGGGGGGGTGAGACAGAGTGGAAATTTTCCAGAAATCCATTTTGATTGAGGTGAAATGTACATCTTTGAGTTAGCTCTGTAGCTTGCAAACATTGCTGTTTAATCTGACTGCCTGTTCTCCTGAAAATCAATGCTCTAAGAAGCTGCTTCAGTGAAGGACAGAGATTAAAGGGGAGGGCAGACAGAGCAGGGCAACCTGACCCAGGAATTCTTGCTGATAAAGAAAAATTAGCGGCAAATGTCACGCAAAATTTGTAAAAATGAATATGTATGAACCTACTGTGAACTTGTGAAACAATGAAATTATGACCAATTGTGCAATGGCATGCGTATGGATTTGAGAGGGAGCTAAAAAAGGATCTGGAATTCCCAGAGGCACTCATGTCATTTTAAGGGGAACCATCCTAACAATCGCTGCAATAAACATGCAACTTTCACAAATTTACAAACGTCACAAATTTACAACTTTCCAATTTCACAAAAATCGTGCGGTTTGCTTGCTCCCACAAATCAGGGTCCAGCCCAGCTTACCCAGCCCCATCTTGCAGGTGTAGGACAGGTGGTAATTGCAGGGCACATCACTCCATTGCCCACCGTCGTGCCACACGATGACCACGCAGTTCTCCCCCGAGAGGAAATAGCTGTCAGGCTGCCCAGGGTGCCAGTTCTCGTAGAGCTGTGGGCACAGGGGGCACAGGGGGGTGCAGGGGGGCATCCAGCACACCCTGCAGGTGTGGGGGCAGCATCCTGGCAGTGCCACCCCCGTTGGGACAGAGGTGCCACCTCCATGGCAAAGCCCAGGTGTGGCTCCCTGGGGTTGTTCTTGGATAGAAGTGGAAATAGGATGGGGGGTGGAGAGGGTTAAGAGTATTGTGAAAAATGCATGTATTTTATGATTGGCTTTTTGCAAATATTGAAGTGAATATTATATGTGTTGTGTTAGGAAGTAATGCTGGATTAATTCTCTTAAGTAGTGTGCTTAATATAGTTTTAGGTTATAAAAATTGTTAAAATAGAAACGATGCTATGTGGGATCTTTTTTTTAAAGAAAGGACTTGCAGTGAGATAGCAGCCACAGGACGCCTGAATCTTTCAGAGAAAGAGAATTTATTGCTCATTATCAGAAGAAATGAACTTCTTCCCACTTCAAAGGTGCTGTTAGGATTCAGAGGAAGAAGTTGATGATGACCAGACAGAATTCTGTGTTTGAATGGAATTTATGCATCATGGATGAAGTGTATTAATATGCAATAGGCTCTTGTTTTTAAGAGTTAATCCTCTGTTAACGTGGGTCCTTTTTCGAGCTTGTGCTGCCCAGAAAAAGGCACCTGGACATCCACAACTCTTTGTCTCCATTGTCTCATATTGTCCTAATTCAGTTTGTCCAAATTATTATTACTCTAATTGTATTACTATTTTTATAACCATTGTACTACTATTAAACTTTTCCAATTTTAAAAACAAGTGATTGGCGTTTTTCACAGCATGAATATGTTTTGGACTAGTGAGAGGTCCATGACTTTCACTTGGACCTGCACCAAGATGAGTGGCTCCTAAAACCACTGTGTTACTATTATCCTTGGAAAGTAAGGAGACTGAGGTTTTATACTCAGATACAAGAGTTAGCAGTTCTCACTGGTTTTACGTCTCCTCAGCAGGTAAGAAGGGTTTAACTTCTATTTTTTAGAGTCTAATGTTCTGGTTGAAACTCTACTTGCAAATGGGGATACCAGAGATTAGTTCAGGTTTGAGGATTAGGAGCATTATGGCGATTTTATGTGGGGCTATGAGGAGATGTTCTGGTGTGGAGGAGTTTTGGACTGATGTGATGTGGGATGGGACAGGGCCTCGGTGTGACCATGTTCACAGGGGTTCTTGGATGAGGGAAGAGATGAGGATCTGACTCCATGTTTCAGAAGGCTTGATTTGTTATTTTATGATATATATTATATTAAAACTATACTAAAAGAATAGAAGAAAGGATTTCATCAGAAGGCTGGCTACGAATAGATTAGGAAGGAATGATAACAAAGGTTTGTGACTCGTGCTCTCTGTCTGAGCCAGCCAGGCTGTGATTGGCCATTAATTAGAAACAACCAACATGGACCAATCAAAAATCTACTTGTTGCATTCCACAGCAGCAGATAATAAATGTTTATACTCTGTTCCTGAGGCCTCCCAGCTTCTCAGGAGGAAAAACCCTAGGGAAAGGATTTTTCAGAAAAGATGTCTGGGACATGTCGTTGTGTCATTATGAGCATGCACAGGGTGTTTGAGGCAATAAGGTGGATTGCTTAGGGTGAAAGAGGCAATAAGTAGGATTGCAGCTCCTGTTAGGATAATTGTGAAGGCAGATCAGTTGTAAAGTGTGATTACGACTGTCAGTCGTGCTGTGAGCTTTGCTGTTTGTTAGCTTAGCTAGGAGTGGGGATGCTCAGCCAGGTGAGGCAGGCAGCTCCTGCTTGGGAGCCCCAAAACCCGAGTTGGGGGTGAGGATAAGGAGGTGCCAGGCTGGCGGTGCCCGCCCTGTGAGGGCACCCAGGGCTTGGCAGCCCCACTTACCAAGGGGCTCCCGTCAGACCACTGGAAATCGCCCTCGATGGTGCGGTCGTTGAGGCCGATCCACTGGTACTCCCTGTACTGGTCTGGGGGACACGGGGGGTGTTGGGGACAGGGACACAGCCAGGTGGCACCTGCCAGGAGAGGCTGAAGGGCTGCTAAGGGACACGGGGTGTGATGGGGACAGGGACACAGCCAGGTGTGGGACGCAAGGACACACACAAGGTGTGTCAGGAGGGGGCTGGAGGGCTCCTGGGGGACACGGGGCGTGGTGGGGACAGGGACACAGCCAGGTGCCACCTTCAGGAGGGGGCTGAAGGGATATTGGGGGACACAGGGGATGTTGGGGACAGGGACACAGCCAGGTGGCACCATCAGGAGGGGACTGAAGGGCTCCTGGGGGACACAGGGCGTGGTGGGGATAGGGACACAGCCAGGTGCCACCTGGGGGACACAGGGGATGTTGGGGACAGGGACACAGCCAGGTGCCACCATCAGGAGGGGCTGAAGGGCTGCTGGGGGACATTTGGTGTGTTGGGGACATGGACACAGCCAGGTGCCACCTGTCAGGAGGGGACTGAAGGGCTCCTGGGGGACACAGGGCGTGGTGGGGATAGGGACACAGCCAGGTGCCACCTGTGGGACACAGACGGTGTTGGGGACAGGGACACAGCCAGGTGTCAGGAGGGGGCTGAAGGGCCGCGCTCAGGGGGATTTGGGACCTGGGGGTGTCCCTCGTGCTGCAGCAGGAAGGTGCTGGGAGGTTTGGGGACACCCCAAAGGGACATCGGGGAACCCCTTTGCCCCTCAGCCCCGGGGAGGCGGGACAGGAGCGGCCGGGAGAGGGCGGCAGAGCCCGGGAGCCGCCCGTCCCCACCTGTCCCTGTGAGTCCCCACCTGTCCCCATCCGGTTCAGCTGGTCTCCACCTGTCCCTGCAGGTCCCCACCTGTCCCCGCCTGTCCCCGCCTGTCCCTGCAGGTCCCTACCTGTCCCTGTGAGTCCCCACCTCGCCCTGCCAGTCCCCACCTGTCCCTGCAGGTCCCTACCTGGCTATGCCAGTCCCACCTGTCCCTGCAGGTCCCCACCTTGCCCTCCTGGTCCCCACCTGGCTATGCCAGTCCCCACCTTGCCCTGCCAGTCACCACCTGTCCCTGCAGGTCCCCACCTGTCCCTGTGAGTCCCTACCTGTCCCCTCCTGTCCCCATCTGTCCCTGCCAGTCCCCACCTGTCCCTGCAGATCCCCACCTGTCCCCACCCGGTCCTGCTGGTCTCCACCTGTCCCTGCAGGTTTCCACTTGTCCCCGCCTGTCCCTGCCTGTCCCCACCTCTCCCTGCAGGTCCCTACCTGGCTGTGCCAGTCCCCACCTGTCCCTGCAGGTCCCCACCTTGCCCTCCTGGTCCCCACCTGGCTATGCCAGTCCCCACCTGGTTCAGCTGGTCCTCACCTTGCCCTGCCAGTCCCCACCTGTCCTTGCAGGTCCTCGCCTGTCCCTTCGGGTCCCCACCTGTCCCTGCAGGTCCCCATCTGTCCCTGTAGGTCCTCACTTTTGCCCTGCCGGTCCCCACCTGTCCCCACCTGGTTCTGCTGGTCTCCACCTGTCCCTGCAAGTTTCCACTTGTCCCCGCCAGTGCCCACCTCTCCCTGCAGGTTCCTGCCTGTCCCTGCTTGTCCCCACCTGTCCCTGCAGGTCCCCACCTGGTTCTGCTGGTCCCCACCTTGCCCTGCCAGTCCCCACCTGTCCCTGCAGGTCCCCACCTGTCTGCACCTGTCCCCACCTGGCTCTCCCAGTCCCCTTTCAGGTCCAGCCAGTCCCTGCCTGTCCCTTTGTGTCCCTTTGTGTCCCTTTGTGTCCCTGTGAGGTCTCTCCTGCCCCTTCCTCCCCCGCCGCCCTCAGTTCCTTCAGGTTCTTTGCTCCCTGTCCTGTTCCCACAGCACTTCTCCCCTGCTCTGCCTTCCCCCATCCCTCCAAGGCTGATTTCAGGCAGGTCCTGGCTTTGCCTTCACATTTACACCCCGTTTTCAAATTTACACACCCACCCCTCCGCTGCTCTGCCCACCCATCACCGGACTGTGGGGTTTTGTTGGAAAGGGGACGAGATCATGGAGCCCAGCCATCCCCCACAGCCAGGGGCACCTCTGTCCCCAAGTGCCACATCCACAGGTCTCCTAAACCCCTTCAGCCACCGGCAGCATCTCCATGGAGGAACGTTCTCAATATCCAACCTAACCCTGCCCTGGTGCTGCTTCTCCTGCTCCTGAGCCTTTTTCCCTGCGAGCAGAGCCGGACCCCCAAGTGATTCCACCTTGTAAAAAGGGAGAATGTCCCCCCTGAGCCTCATTTTCTCCAGGTTGAGCCCCCTCTGAGCTCCCTCAGGAGTTCCAGAGCCCCTTCCCCAGCTCTGGACACTCTCTGACCCCCAAGTGACTCCACCTTCCAGTCAGGGAACTATTGAAAGTGAAAAGGTCCCCCTTGAGTCCCACCTAAGCTCCCTCAGGTGCTCCTGAGCCCCTTCCCCAGCTCTGTTCCCATCCCTGGACACTCCAGAGCCCGACCCCCAAGTGACTCCATCATGTAAAAAGTGAGAAGGCGCCCCCTGATCCTCCTTTTCTCCAGGTTGAGCTCTCCCCACATCCCTCAGGAGTTCCAGAGCCCCTTCCCCAGCTCTGTTCCCTTCCCTGGACACTCCAAAACCCGACCCCCAAGTGACTCCATCGTGTAAAAAGTGAGAAGGCGCCCCCTGATCCTCCTTTTCTCCAGGTTGAGCTCTCCCCACATCCCTCGGGAGTTCCAGAGCCCCTTCCCCAGCTCTGTTCCCATCCCTGGACACTCTCTGACCCCCAAGTGACTCCACCTTTCTGTCAGGGAACTCTAGAAACTGAAAAGGTCCCCCCTGAGTCCCACCTAAGCTCCCTCAGGTGCTCCAGAACCCCTTCCCCAGCTCTGTTCCCTTCCCTGGACATTCTCCAGACCCCGACCCCCAAGCGACTCCACCCTGTAAAAAGTGAGAATGTCCCCCCTAAGCCCCACCCTGAGCCCCCTCAGGTGCTCCAGAGCCCTTTCCCCACTCTGTTCCCATCTCCGGACACATTTCAGGGGGCTGAACCCGTCTGCTCCCACGTCTCTGCGTGCACCATCCCCGTTCTGGCCTGTCTGTCTGTCTGTCTGTCTGTCTGTCTGTGTGTCCGTCCATCCCTGCAGGGCCGGGCTCCACCTCCTGTCAGCTCGCAGCCCTGCAGGGCTCGGCAGCAGGGAGGGGACAGCAGTGTCAGGGAGGGGACAGCAGTGTCAGGGAGGGGACAGCAGTGTCAGGGAGGGGACAGCAGTGTCACACACGGCAGGGAGGGGACAGCAGTGTCACACACCAGCAGGGAGGGGACAGCAGTGTCAGGGAGGGCACAGCAGTGTCACACAGCGGCAGGGAGGGGACAGCAGTGTCACACAGCAGTGTCAGGGAGGGGACAGCAGTGTCACACACCAGCAGGGAGGGGACAGCAGTGTCACACAGCAGTGTCAGGGAGGGGACAGCAGTGTCAGGGAGGGGACAGCAGTGTCACACAGCAGTGTCAGGGAGGGCACAGCAGTGTCACACACCAGCAGGGAGGGCACAGCAGTGTCACACAGCGGCAGTGTCAGTACCGTTGATGAAGTCCTGCTCCTCGGGGGTCAGGATGGTGGCCAGGTGCCCCCCGTGGTGCCGGCACTGGCTCTCGGCGTCCTCCCAGCTCCTCCGGGTGGGGAAGTGTCGGTAGCAGGAGCCCTGGAAGCTGTCCCAGCCCGGGCTGCAGCTCCTCAGGGCTGAGCCGTGCCAGGGCAGAGGGGACAGGGTGAGCACGGAGCCCAGCTCACCCCAAACTCCTCATCGCCCCTCCTGCGTGCCCGCCGGGCTGCTGGGAGCTGGGCAGCGTGGCCAGGGTGCCACCAGGGCACTCACATGGGCACCCAGGGCACTCACATGGCCAGGGTGGCACCAGGGCACTCACAGGCCAGGGTGGCACTCACATGGCCAGGATGGCACCAGGGCACTCACATGGGCACCCAGGGGACTCACATGGCCAGGGTGGCACCCATGGCAGTCACATAGCCAAGGTGGCACTCACATGGCCAAGGTGGCACCAGGACACTCCAGTGGCCAGGGTGGCACCCAGGGCACTCATATAGCCATGGTGGCACCAAGAGCACTCACATGGCCAGGGTGGCACTCACAGGCCAGGCTGGCACCCATGGCCAGGCTGGCACCAGGGCACTCACAGGCCAGGCTAGCACCCATGGCCAGGCTGGCACCGGGGCACACACATGGCCAGGCTGGCACCGGGGCACTCACAGGCCAGGCTGGCACCCATGGCCAGGCTGGCACCGGGGCACTCACAGGCCAGGGTGGCACTCACAGGCCAGGCTGGCACCGGGGCACTCACAGGCCAGGCTGGCACCCATGGCCAGGATGGCACCGGGGCACACACATGGCCAGGCTGGCACCGGGGCACTCACAGGCCAGGTTGGCACCCATGGCCAGGCTGGCACCCGGGCACTCACAGGCCAGGCTGGCACCCATGGCCAGGCTGGCACCCGGGCACTCACAGGCCAGGCTGGCACCCATGGCCAGGCTGGCACCCATGGCACTCACAGGCCAGGCTGGCACCGGGGCACTCACAGGCCAGGCTGGCACCCATGGCCAGGCTGGCACCGGGGCACTCACGTCTCTCACAGCTGCTGCCCCCGTAGCCGGGCAGGCACAGGCAGGTGAGCCGGGCGCCGTCCTCCACGCAGGTGCCTCCGTTCAGGCAGGGGTTGGGGACACAGCCACCTGCAAGGGACAGCAGCCGCGCTCACCACAGGGCTCAGCACCTCCCCGGTGCCCAGCGGTGCCACCTGGGCATCCTCAGCTCAGAGCATTTCTGCCAGCCTGAGCCTGGGAATTGTGGAGGAAAGAACTCGAACAATTATTATCTGTTTCTGTTGTGGTGTGCTGTAATGTCCCATTTTGGCCTTCCAGGTCACTTTCCCAGGTGTGCCTGTGCCTCTCTCCCTTTCCCCTTGCCCCCATGCTGAGTGAGTCCTGTCAATCAGGCTGAACATTCCAGCAAGGCGTCGTGTGCTTGGTCAAGTTCAAAGGATGCCCCTGTGCCCAGAGGTCATTGGCCTGACTGGGTGTCATCTTCCCCTGAGACCCTGCCCCTCTCACCTGGTTGGTGGCTCACCTGTACCTCCCCTCCCCCTGTCCCTGAGCTTTAAAAGGCAATCAGACCACGCGGCCAAATTCTGTTGGAGCAGTTGCTCGCGTTCAGACCTCTGTAACCATGGAATAAACCTCTGGACATTAAACCCTCCAGCAGAATCCTCTCCTTTTTCTCTTCACCATCGCCTGAAGCTATTCCTCCTGAGGTAAACGGGGTTCCTAACAAGCCTGGACTCGTTCAGTGCCCAGCTGCAACCACCAGCAAGCCAAGGTATCTCTGGGGTGATACACCGCAGTTGCTGCCTTTGGCCCAGCAGCGAGGGTCAGACTGGCCCAGGCACAATCTAACTGGGAATATTGGGAGCATTTTTCCAATATGTTTCTATCAGCATCGGTTGGAGTTGTGCTTCTCCACTCTGTGTTATTCGTGGGCACTGATAGTGTGGGATGTTTCTACTTTGAGGCCAATTAGATAATTCTAATTTGGAGTTCACCAATAGTGGGAGATGTTTGTAATTTGAGGCCAATTAGATATTTCCAATTTTGAGTTCACCAATAGTGCGGGATGTTTCTGCTCTCAGACCAATTAGACATTGCTCATTTTGAGCTCACCAATAAAGTGTGAGATGTTTCTACTTTGAAGCCAATCAGATGTTTCCCATTTTGAGTTCACCACTAGTGTGAGATGTTTCTACTTGCAGGCCAATTAGATATTTTGGATTTTGAGCTCACCAGTAGTGTGGGATGTTTCTGCTTTGAATGAAGCCAATTAGACATTCCTCGTTTTGAGCTCACCAATAAAGTGTGAGATATTTCTACTTTGAAGCCAATCAAACATTCCTCATGTTGAGCTCACCAATAAAGTGAGATGTTTCTACTTTGAAGCCAATCAGATATTTCTCATTTTGAGCTCACCAATAAAGTGTGAGATGTTTCTACTTTGAAGCCAATCAGATGTTTCTCATTTTGAGTTCACCAATAGTGTGAGATGTTTCTACTTTGAGGCCAATTAGATATTTCCAATTTTGAGCTCACCAATAGTGGGAGATGTTTGTAATTTGAGGCCAATTAGATATTTCCAATTTTGAGCTCACCAACAGTGTGGGATGTTTCTGCTCTCAGACCAATTAGATGTGTCTCGGTGCTTTGAAGCCAATTAGATTTTTCTGATATTTATTAGATATTAGATGTTTCTGATCTTTAGCTCACTAATAATGTGAGATGTTTCTGCCTTCAGACCAATTAGACATTGCTCATTTTGAGCTCACCAATAAAGTGTGAGATGTTTCTACTTTGAAGCCAATCAGATATTTCTAATTTTGAGCTCACCAATAGTGTGAGATGTTTCTACTTTGAAGCCAATCAGATGTTTGTCATTTTGAGCTCACCAATAGTGGGAGATGTTTGTAATTTGAGGCCAATTAGATAATTCTAATTTTGAGTTCACCAATAGTGGGAGATTTTTGTAATTTGAGGCAAATTAGATATTTCCAATTTTGAGCTCACCAATAGTGTGGGATGTTTCTGCTTTCAGACCAATTAGATTTTTCTGATTTTGAGCTCACCAATAAAGTGTGAGATGTTTCTACTTTGAAGCCAATCAGATATTTCTAATTTTGAGCTCACCAATAGTGTGAGATGTTTCTAATTTCAGGCCAATTAGATTTTTCTGATTTTGAGCTCACCAATAAAGTGTGAGATGTTTCTACTTTCAAGCCAATTAGATATTTCTGATTTTTAGCTCACCAATAAAGTGTGAGATGTTTCTGCTTTCAGACCAATTAGATGTTTCTGATTTTGAGCTCACCAATAGTGTGAGATGTTTCTACTTTGAAGCCAATCAGACATTTCTCATTTTGAGCTCACCAATAAAGTGAGATGTTTCTAATTTGAGACCAACCGCCTTAGAGAGTCCCATTATTAAAGACCCTCTACTCTCACTAAACAAAGCCTTCTGATCCACCTCAAGAGTGGAGTTCTCTTTCCATCCCTGACTCAACATCCTCACCCCTGCAGTGTCCCACAGCAAGCAGGGCTCTGAGCTGCCTCTGGGGCCACCAGCTCTGGGCCAGGTGAGGCTCTCAGGTGCACCAGGAGGTGCGTGGAGCAATCCCACACCTCCCGTCCACCTCTGGGTGTGCACAGCCCAGCATCCCTGGCCCAGAGCTGGCCACACCTGGGGTTTTGGCCTCCCCTGGAGCGCAGAGGTGAGAGATGGATGCTCTTATCTCCCTTTCCTTCAGAGATGGATGCTCTTATCTCCCCTGGGCTCATTGCCACACCAGCCCCTGCCCCACTCCCTCTGCCCGGCTTGGGGCAGACATCTTTTATGAAAAATCCTTTCCTTGGGATTTTTTCCTGCTGAGAAGCTGAGAGGCCTCATGAAAAAAAAATGTAAACAATGGTTATCTGCTGCTGTGGAATGCAACAGGTGCATCTGGGATTGGTCTCATGTGGTTGTTTCTAATTAATGGCCAACCACACAAGCCTTTGTCATCATTCTTTCTTTTTCTATTCTTAGCCAGCCTTCTGATGAAATCCTTTCTTCTATTCTTTTAGTATAGTTTTAATGTAATATATATTAATATATATTAATATATAATATAATAATATATAATATCAATATAATATATAATAATATATAATATCAATAATTATATTGATATTATATATATTCGTATAATATATATAATATCAATATAATTATTAATATAATGTATATGAATAGAATTTATTAAAATAATAAATTAAGCCTGCTGAAACGTGGAGTCAGATCCTCGTCTCTTCCCTCATCCCCAGACCACTGTGAATGCAACCACACCATTTCCTGCTTTTCCCTGGCTGATGCAGCGTTTTGGGAGGGAAGCACAGACCATAAAGCCTTCGGCACATCCCAGCCCCGTGTCCTTGTCCTGTCCTTCTGGTGTCACCTGCAGCCTGGCCAAGGCTGGTAACTCAGCCAGCACTGCCCCAGGAGCCCGTTGTGGTCATTAATGAACGCAGAGCACAGCGTGTGCTCCCAGCTCAGTGTGATGAACGGCTGCTGCTCAGAGTCCTTGACCCATTCCAGCCCAATCACGCTCTGTTTTATGCTCCTGGGTTTATGACAAGGACAATGCTGCCACCCTCACCCTCCCCATGAAGCGCTGGTGGCTCCCTGTGCAGCCCATCCATCCCCAGGCATGGCACAGGATGGGTGCCCCAAAATGTCCCACGGCTGGCTCCTCCTGGGCATCTCTCCTTGCCAAGGCAAGGGCAGCCATGCCACGGGGTCTGGGCACCCTGCACAGAGCCTCCCTGGTGCCCTGGGGCTGGGCTGGGCACTGCCCTCTCTGTCTGCCTCTCACAATGCAGGAGGAGAGTGGGAACTCGGAATTTCGGGAGGAAATCACAGAGCTGGAGGCTGCCAGGCTGTGGATGCAAATGGAATTCCTAATTCAGGGCATTTCTTAAGCCCTGTGTGTGTTCTCGTTATGCCCTGGGGAGGGAGGGCAGGGACCCCACACGGTGCCCTGTGCTGCAGGGAGCGGGATGGGGCAGGGGATTGGCACTGGGATGGGCATCAGAGCTGGCATCACCCCAGGGGTGACCACCCCCACCCACCCACAGCAGCTCGTGGTCCCTCTGCTCACCCATCTCAGCCCCTGGGGGATGTGGCCCGAAGGATCTGCAGTGATTTTAGGGAGAGCTGCACAAGGCCGGGTGGTCTTGGTGGGGCTCTGTGTCCCCCGTGTGCCCCCCTGCTCGTGCCAGGCAGCATCCAGCCCTCACCCCCCTCCCAGGGCAGGGCAGGGTCGGTCCTGGGGGGGACATGGAGGGGGAAAAGCAGCCCCTGGTCAGTCCTGGGGGCTCAAGGAGGGGGAAAAGCAGCCCCAACCCTCCCAGGGTCAGTCCTGGGGGCACATGGAGGGGGAAAAGCAGCCCCAGGGCAGTGTAGGGTCAGTCCTGGGGGGACAGGGAGGGGGAAAAGCAGCCCCTGGTCAGTCCTGGGGGGACAGGGAGGGGGAAAAGCAGCCCCTGGTCAGTCCTGGGGGGACAGGGAGGGGGAAAAGCAGCCCCTGGTCAGTCCTGGGGGGACATGAAGGGGGAAAAGCAGCCCCAACCCTCCCAGGGTCAGTCCTGGGGGGCACATGGATGGGGAAAAGCAGCCCAACCCTTGCCCCCCCTCCCAGGGCAGTGCAGGGTCAGTCCTGAAGGGACAGATGGAGGGGGAAAAGCAGCCCCAGCCCTCTCAGGGCAGTGCAGGGTCAGTCGTGGGCAGTGCAGGGTCAGTCGTGGGGGCACATGGAGGGGGAAAAGCAGCCCCAGGGCAGTGCAGGGTCAGTCCTGGGGGGACAGGGAGGGGGAAAAGCAGCCCCTGGTCAATCCTGGGGGGACAGGGAGGGGGAAAAGCAGCCCCTGGTCAGTCCTGGGGGGACAGGGAGGGGGAAAAGCAGCCCCTGGTCAGTCCTGGGGGGGATATGGAGGGGGAAAAGCAGCCCCAACCCTCACCCCCCCTCCCAGGGCAGTGCAGGGTCAGTCCTGAAGGGGCAGATGGAGGGGGAAAAGCAGCCCCTGGTCAGTCCTGGGGGGGATATGGAGGGGGAAAAGCAGCCCCAACTCTCCCAGGGCAGTGCAGGGTCGGTCCTGGGGGCACATGGAGGGTGCAAAGCAGCCCCAGCCCTCCCAAACCCGCCCACCAAGGGGTCCCTTCCACCCCATTCCCGGGCAGGGCAGGGCAGGGCCGGGGACAGGGATTAGTTCGTCAGTGGGAGAGGCGCAAGGACGAAGGGAAGAGCTCGCCGAGATGCTTGTTCTACAAAGCTTTTAATTAATTCCCTTTATTAGTACCACGGTTAGTCAGAGCAGGGGCTGGGGCCGCCTTTCCGCTTATCGGGGCTTTTTCATGGAAACAGTCATTAAAACACTTCACAGAAGTAGAAGAGATTTAAAGTGCATGCAGAGATCAGACCAATTTGTTTGACAAATATGTGCTTCTCCAGACCTGGAACCTTCCCTTACCCAGCTGAGAGAGAGAGAGAGAGAGGAGACACGGACGGACAGACAGACAGACAGACAGAGGGCAGCAGTGAAGGAAAGGTGTCGCCTATCTCTAGTGCCACAGAGCGGCCAGCACGGCTGCCCCGAGGGCAAGGCTGGCACGGCAGGGACGCCGGGCAGAGCAGGCGCCCGCCCCGACGCTGGCCCGCTCGGTGGGCACGGCGGGCAGGGGCACGGCCGAGCTGGGGGTCCCTGGCACCACCACCCCCGAGGTGCCAGGACGGGGAGAGCTGAGGCCATCCCTGCGGGTCCCACCTGCTTCTCCCGGAACGGCCGTAAGGAAACCCTCCACGGTGCCAACGGAGGGATGCTCTTCCTCCTCCTCCTCCTCATCCTCCTCATCCTCCTCCTCGGAAGGTGCAGCGGGCATCCCTCGCCGTGTGCCCGGGGCCGGTGCGGCGCTGCTGCGGGGCAGCCACGGGGTCGCTGCGGGCGAGGGGAACCACACGGCCCCCGAGTGCTCCTCTCCGTCCTCCTGCGGGGGCGCGGGGGGCAGCGGGGACACAGCGAGGGCATCTCCGACATCTCCGGAGAGCTCGGCGTCCTCAGCCCCGGAGAACGGGGTGCTGGCCCCGCCGGATTTGTGCCCGCGGCGGGGGCTCCCGGCGCCTTCTCGGCTCTCTGAGGTGGCAGAATTGGCACCGGTTGGCGATGGCGCTCGGTGCCCGGGTGGCCCGGGGGTGGCAGGGCCGCCCGGCCGCCCCAAGGCGTCCCGTGGAGGGTCCGGGCGCTGTGTGGGAGGGCGAGGGAAGCCCTCGGGAGGCTCCGTGTCACCTGCGGGGGCAGCCGTGGGTCCCTCCGGCTCCGTGGGGTGCCCGCGGTGCCGCCCTCCGGCCGGGCGCTCCGGGGATGCGCTGCCAGCTCTGCCCGGCGCTGCTCCCTGCGGCTCCTCTGCAAAGGGCAAGGCGGAAAGGCAGTGAGGGCCGGCAGCCAGCCAGGGCACAGGGCACTGCGGGCACTGCCAGCGGTGCCCACCCTGCGGGCGCTGCCCACCCTGCGGGCACTGCCAGCTCTGCCCATTCTGTGGGCACTGTCAGCGGTGCCCACCCTGCAGGCACCGCCAGCTCTGCCCACCCTAAGGGCACTGTCCACCCTGCGGGCACCGCCAGCTCTGCCCACCCTAAGGGCACTGCCAGCTCTGCCCACCCTAAGGGCACTGCCCACCCTGCGGGCACTGCCAGCTCTGCCCATCCTGCGGGCACTGCCAGCGGTGCCCACCCTGCGGGCACTGCCCATCCTGCGGGCATCCAGCCAGAGCCCAGGGCTGCGGGCACTGCCAGCTCTGCCCACCCTAAGGGCACTGCTGGCACTGCCCATCCTGCGGGCGCTGCCCACTCTACGGGCACTGCCCTCTCTGTGGGCACTGACAGCTCTGCCCATCCTGCGGGCACTTCCAGCCAGAGTTCAGGGCTGCGGGCACTGCCAACGGTGCCCACCCTGCGGGCACTGCCAGCTCTGCCCATCCCGCGGGCACAAAGCTGTGCGGGCAGATGGGAGTGGCCCCGAGCCCGTGTGCCGCTGTCCCCCGTCCCCTCCGCAGGGCGCGGCTGCCCGAGCTCTGCCCTCACCGCTGCCCGGTGCCCCTCCAGCTGCCAGCCCCCTCCTGCAGCTCCTGGTGCTGCCAATCCCCGCTCCAGCAGTGCCCTGCATGCTGGGACACGCAGATGTCCCTTTGTCCCTGCACTGCCCTACACCATCCATGGGGAAGGACGGGGGCACCTGGGGTGACCTGGGCACCATCTGTGCCTGCTCTGTGCCCAGCCCTGGCACCACCGTGACAGCCCCCGCTGTCCCCCGTGCTCCTGGGCAGGGATGAGCTCCCCAGCTGAAACAGGACCTGCCTGGGGGCTGGCCGGGGCTGTGGGGAAAGGGGAGGCGGGGATGGGGTGACCTGAGGACACAGAGGTAGCTAGTGGCCCCGGGGTGTCTCCAGGGCTCTGGCTTGGCTTGCCCAGGTCAGGGTCCTCAAAGAGGGGCACGGCGTAAATGGCCCCTCGCGACTCGAGCTCCACGGGCGCTCGGGGCAGCTGCAGCTCCTCCAGCTTTTCTGCCACTGTGACAATCTCCTGGAGGAGATTCTCCTCGGGCTCTTGGCCTTGGTATTTTCCTGCAGCCTCAGGGAAAGAGTTTGTCCCTTCTGTGGGCAGAAAGAAAGTGGGATATTACTGCCCTGTCGTGGCTCCGCAGCGCTCAGAGACGAGCGCACCCCACAGCAGGCCTGGAGCCTTGGCACCCCAGCTCTCCTCAGCCTCCCCTTCCCCTTCTACATGGGGTCAGCAGGGGGAGGATCAGGCCCTCCCAGGCAGTGCCACCAGAGCTGGCAGTGCCACCAGCCCCAGCAGGAGCTGGTAGTGCCACCAGAGCTGGCAGTGCCACCAGCCCCAGCAGGAGCTGGTAGTGCCACCAGAGCTGGCAGTGCCACCAGCCCCAGCAGGAGCTGGCAGTGCCACCAGAGCTGGCAGTGCCACCAGCCCCAGCAGGAGCAGTGGGGCTCAGCAGCACCTGGCGGGGCCAGATCCTAAAGCGTGCATTCCCCTCGCTCTGAGGATCCTCCTCTGCACCCCCATCCCCACCCCGGGGAGGGCAGACATGCAGGGGGGGTTAGTGGGTTACAGGGGTGGTGGAGTCACGGCACGGGTCCATCCTGCCTAAGCCAGAGAGATGGGGAAACTGAGGCGCAGAGATGCTCAGCATCCCCACACTGGGAGCCCCCGCGGCCCTGAGCAGACACGCAGAGATGTGGGGTCAGGCAGGAGGAGTGCGGGGACAGCTCTGATCCTTCTGTGCCCCTTATCCCTGCCAGCCTGCGTCCTGCCTCACTGCTCACCTTGCTGCTCCCCACAGGTCTCCTTGTGTTGTGGTGTGCTGTAATGTCCCATTTTGGCCTTCCAGGTCATCCCCCCAGGTGTGCCTGTACCTCTCTCCCTTCCCCCTTGCCCCCATGCTGAGTGAGTCCTGTCAATCAGGCTGAACATTCCAGCAAGGCCTCGTGTGGTTGGTCAAGTTCAAAGGATGTCCCTGTGCCCAGAGGTCATTGGCCTTTCTGGGTGTCATCTTCCCCTGAGACCCTGCCCCTCTCACCTGGTTGGTGGCTCACCTGTACCTCCCCTCCCCCTGTCCCTGAGCTTAAAAAGGTGATCAGACCATGCGGCCGGGATTCTGTTGGAGCAGCTGCTCACGTTCAGACCTCTGTAACCATGGAATAAACCTCTGGACATTAAACCCTCCAGCAGAATCCTCTCCTTTTTCTCTTCACCATCGCCTGAAGCCATTCCTCCTGAGGTAAACGGGGTTCCTTACAAGCCTGGACTTGTTCAGTGCCCAGCTGCAACCACCAGCAAGCCAAGGTATCTCTGGGGTGATACACCACAGTTGCTGCCTTTGGCCCAGCAGCGAGGGTCAGACTGGCCCAGGCACAATCTAACTGGGAATATTGGGAGCCTTTTTCCAATATGGCACTAAACTGGGAATATTGGGAGCCATATTCCAATACCCTCCCCCTGTCCCTGAGCTTAAAAAGGTGATCAGACCATGCGGCCGATTTTTCTGTTGAAGCAGTTGCTCACGTTCAGACCTCTGAAACCATGGAATAAACCTCTGGACATTAAACCCTCCAGCAGAATCCTCTCCTTTTTCTCTTCACCATCGCCTGAAGCCATTCCTCCTGAGGTAAACGGGGTTCCTAACAAGCCTGGACTTGTTCAGTGCCCAGCTGCAACCACCAGCAAGCCAAGGTATCTCTGGGGTGATACACCGCAGTTGCTGCCTTTGGCCCAGCAGCGAGGGTCAGACCGGCCCAGGCACAATCTAACTGGGAATATTGGGAGCCTTTTTCCAATATCCTTGCTGCCCAGCATCACCCCAAACCAGCCTGGCAGGCTGTGCCCCACAGCCCCAGGGCCCAGGAGTGCCCGCCAGGCCTGCAGCCCTGGGGGATGAACCCTCCTGGAGCTGTGCCCACAGAGCCCACGCACAGTGATGGTGCCGTGCAGGACACCCCTGGTCTGTCACAGTGAACTGGCACCAAGGGCATGCAGGGCCTCCCTCCTCTGCCACAGCGTGTCTGCATGCACTGCTGGGACCCTCAGAGCATCCCTGCTGCATTGAGAGCTGTCAGCATGCACTGCTGGGACCCTCAGAGCATCCCTGCCGCATTGAGAGCTGTCTGCATGCACTGCTGGAGCCATGCAGAGCATCCCTGCTGCATTGAGAGCTGTCAGCATGCACTGCTGGGACCCTCAGAGCATCCCTGCCGCATTGAGAGCTGTCTGCATGCACTGCTGGAGCCATGCAGAGCATCCCTGCTGCATTGAGAGCTGTCAGCATGCACTGCTGGGACCCTGCAGAGCATCCCTGCTGCATTGAGAGCTGTCAGCATGCACTGCTGGGACCCTGCAGAGCATCCCTGCTGCATTGAGAGCTGTCAGCATGCACTGCTGGGATATCAGAGCATCCCTGCTGCATTGAGAGCTGTCAGCATGCACTGCTGGGATATCAGAGCATCCCTGTTGCATTGAGAGCTGTCAGCATGCACTGCTGGGATATCAGAGCATCCCTGCTGCATTGAGAGCTGTCAGCATGCACTGCTGGGACCCTGCAGAGCATCCCTGCCCTATGGAGAGGGGTCAGCATGTAATTCTGGCACCCTCAGAGCATTCCTGCAGTACTGAGAGCTGTCACAACACAGTGTCAGGACCCTGCAGAGCATCCCTGCCCTACAAAGAGGGGCGAGCATGTAATTCTGGGACCCTCAGAGCATCCCTGACCTACTGAGAGCTGTCAGCATGCAGTGTCAGGACCCTGCAGAGCATCCCTGCCCTATGGAGAGGGGTCAGCATGCAATTCTGGGACCCTGCAGAGCATCCCTGACCTACTGAGAAGTGTCACCATGCAATTCTGGGACCCTGCAGAGCATCCCTGCTGCATTGAGAGCTGTCAGCATGCAATTCTCAGAACCTCAGAGCATCCCTGCCCTATGGAGAGGGGTCAGCATGCAATTCTGGGACCCTCAGAGCATCCCTGACCTACTGAGAAGTGTCACCATGCACTGCTGGGACCCTGCAGAGCATCCCTGCTGTACCAAGAGCTGTCAGCATGCAATTCTCAGAACCTCAGAGCATCCCTGCCCTATGGAGAGGGGTCAGCATGCAATTCTGGGACCCTCAGAGCATCCCTGACCTACTGAGAAGTGTCACCATGCAATTCTGGGACCCTGCAGAGCATCCCTGCTGCATTGAGAGCTGTCAGCATGCAATTCTCAGAACCTCAGAGCATCCCTGCCCTATGGAGAGGGGTCAGCATGCAATTCTGGGGCCCTGCAGAGCATCCCTGCCCTATGGAGAGGGGTCAGCATGCAATTCTGGGACCCTGCAGAGCATCCCTGCCCTATGGAGAGCTGTCACACGCAGTGTCAGGACCGTGCAGAGCATCGAGGTGTCAGCATGCAGTGTCAGGACATGCAGGTTACGCCTCCCCTCTCAGCTCTACCAGCATGCAGGGCACCCCTGTCCTAGCACCGCAGCTTCAGCCGCTGTCGAACACCCCTGCCCTGCCCCGACAGCGCAGCAGCAGCACCGAGAGCACCCAGGGACCCCGGCACGACCCCGGCACACGCACCCCAACCCGGGGCGACCCTCCCACCCATCCCCGTTTACCTCGGAAGCAGTACGCATCGTATCTGCTCTGGGCATCGGGGAATCCCGTCTGGTTGCGGAACACGAAGATGGTTTTGACGCCGGGCAGGGCCCCTCCGCAGCGCTCCCGGGGGGTGACGATGGGGTAGCGGACGCTGCCGTCGGCCAGCCAGCCGGGGCTGCAGGCGTCCAGCCCCGCGTTCCAGGCGGCGTACAGCTGGCCAGGGCTCGCCAGCTCGGCGCCCAGAGCCCGGCAGCGCTGCGCAGCCTCCTCCAGGGTGAACCTGGCCGGGGATGTCTCCAGAAAGATCTCACCTGGGCAGAGAGGAGGGAGAGGGGGGTTAGAGATGGGGCTGGGAAGGGCGGGGGAGCCCCCTCGGAGGGTCCGCTCTGGGCGTGAGCCCAGGAGAGGGTGTGGAGATGGAGAATGCGGCGTGTGGAGGAAGAACGGGGGCTGGAGGAGGGCTGCGTCCCTGCCTGCATCCCTGCCTGCATCCCTGCCTTCCTGAGTGCTTCCCTGCCTGATTCCCTACCTGCATCCCTGCCTGTTTCCCTGCTTCCCTGCATCCATGCCTGCTTCCCTGCCTGCATCCCTGCCTGCATCCCTGCCTGCATCCTTGCCTTCCTGAGTGCTTCCCTGCATCCCTGCCTGCATCCCTGCCATCCTGAGTGGTTCTCTGCCTGCACGCCTGCATCCCTGTATCGCTGCCTGCTCTCCTGCATCCCTGCCTGCTTTTCTGATTCCCTGCTTGCATCCCTGCCTGCATCCCTGCCTTCCTGAGTGCTTCCCTGCCTGATTCCCTGCCTGCATCCCTGCCTGTTTCCCTGCTTCCCTGCATCCCTGCCTGCTTTCCTGCCTTCCTGAGTGCTTCCCTGCCTGCATCCCTGTCTTCCTGCCTGCATCCCTGCCTGCATCACTGCATCCCTGCCTTCCTGAGTGATTCCCTACCTGCATCCCTGCCTGCATCCCTGCCTGCATCCCTGCCCTCCTGAGTGCTTCCCTGCCTGCATCCCTGCATCCATCTCTGCATCCATGACTGCTTCCCTGCATCCCTGCCTGCATCCTCGCATCCCTGCCTGCTTACCTGATTCCCTGCCCTGCATCCCTTCCTGCCTTCTTGCTTGCCTCCCTGCCTGCATCCCTGCATCCCTGCCTGCATCCCTGCCCCTCCTGAGTGCTTCCCTGCTTGCATCCCTGCATCCCTGCCTGCGTCCCAGCCTGCATTCCTACCTGCTTCCCTTCATCCCTGCCTGTATCCCTGCCCTCCTGCCTGCTTCCCTGCCTGAGTGATTCCCTGCCTGCATCCCTGCATCCATCTCTGCATCCCTGCCTGCCTTCCTGCTTCCTCGCCTGCTTTCCTGCTTCCCTCTCTGCCTCCCTGCCTGCTTCCCCACCTTCCTGAGTGCTTCCCTGCCTGCTTCCCTTCATCCCTGCATGCATCCCTGCCTGCCTCCCTGCCCATGCACAGAAAGCCAGAGTGCAGGCACATCTGGAGCTCTCACGCCACGTGGGATTGATCCCTGCCCTTGCAAACAGAGCTGAGACTTTGAAGCGGCCCTGAACGGGATTGCAGAGGAGCGGGTGCATGCCCTGCACTGAGCAATCCGCGTGTGGGACCTTTCTGAGGACACCTGCAAGCCCAGCGAGCACCTGGGTGAGGCTCCATGCTCAGGAGGGCTGGGGACCACTGCCCCAAAGCACAGCATGAACCAACCCCACAGCTGCCCCTGCCTCCCTGTCCCTCACCCCCGGCACCAACCAACCCCAGAGCAGCTGCCACCACCATTGGGGACCCCAAAAGAAGGGACCAGACACCCCCAGGCACACAGAGCCAGGCAGGATCTGCAGCCCTGCTCCTCATGCAAAGCACAGCACACACACAACCAAACCCAAACCACCCAACCCAGCGTGCTGCTGGTCTGGGGCACATCACTGCGGGCACAGCCCAGCCTGGGCACTGCCTGCTGCCAGGGACAGAACCCCACACCAGCCCAAAATGAACCAGGAATGCTTTAGGAAACACACAGCAGGTTCCCACACCCAAAGACAGCACCTGCAGCTTTTCACTTGGGTTCACAACGGGTTACAGGGGCAAGTTAGTGTGGGAGCAAAAGCAGAGGAGGGCAAGAGGTGGCACCACGGGCACCTGGCAGGTCCTCAGCGTAGCAGTACACGTCATACATGTCCTCAGGGTCCACCACGCCGTAGTTCCTCACCCCTGGGAAGCCGTTCATGTCTCCATAACAGGCCTCACGGGGGGTCTGGATGGGGTACCTGGGGCAGAGAGCACAGGGGAGCTGCTGACTCCCTGGGGAACGGCTGGGAGCAGTGCCAAGGTGTTACAACCAAACAAACTCGGAGAGAGCACACACAGATGTGTTACAACCAAACAAACTCCAAGGGAGCCCACACAGAGGTGTTACAACAAAACAAACTCCAAGGGAGCAGTGTCAAGGTGCTACAACCAAACAAACTCCAAGGGAGCAGTGTCAAGGTGCTACAACCAAACAAACTCCAGGGGAGCACACACAGAGGTGTTACAACCAAACAAACTCCAGGGGAGCACACACAGAGGTGTTACAACCAAACAAACCCAAAGGGAGCACACACAGAGGTGTTACAACCAAACAAACCCAAAGGGAGCACACACGGAGGTGTTGCAACCAAACAAACCCAAAGGGAGCATACACAGATGTGTTACAACCAAACAAACTTCGAGGGAGCACAGACAGATGTGTTACAACCAAACAAACCCAAAGGGAGCACACACAGAGGTGTTACAACCAAACAAACACTGAGGGGGCACACACAGAGGTGTTACAGCCAAACAAACTCCAGGGGAGCACACACAGAGGTGTTACAGCCAAACAAACTCCAGGGGAGCACACACAGAGGTGTTACAACCAAACAAACTCTGAGGGAGCACACACAGAGGTGTTACAACCAAACAAACCCAAAGGGAGCACACACAGAGGTGTTACAACCAAACAAACCCAAAGGGAGCACACACAGATGTGTTACAACCAAACAAACCCAAAGGGAGCACACACAGATGTGTTACAACCAAACAAACCCAAAGGGAGCACACACGGAGGTGTTGCAACCAAACAAACCCAAAGGGAGCACACACAGATGTGTTACAACCAAACAAACTTCGAGGGAGCACAGACAGATGTGTTACAACCAAACAAACCCAAAGGGAGCACACACAGAGGTGTTACAACCAAACAAACACTGAGGGGGCACACACAGAGGTGTTACAGCCAAACAAACTCCAGGGGAGCACACACAGATGTGTTACAACCAAACAAACTCTGAGGGAGCACACACAGAAGAGCACTGACAACAGGATTACAACAGTTTATAAAGGGGGGCAGTCCAGGGGAGGAGACTGCCTACAAACCAATCAGGAGACAGCAAGGAGGAGCATGGGTGTTGCAGACATATTTTATGAAAAATCCTTTTGCCAGGATTTTTTCTCCTGAGAAGCCTCAGAGGAAAATAAAAACAATGATTATCTGCTGCTGTGGAATGCAACAGGTGCAGCTGTGATTGGTCTCATGTGGTTGTTTTTAATTAATGGCCAATCACAGTCCAGCTGTCTCAGACTCGCTGGTCAGTCACAAGATTTTATTATCATTCCTTTCTATTCCTTGCTAGCCTTCTGATAAAATCCTTTCTTCTCTTCTTTTAGCATAATTTTAATATATCCTTTTAATGTGATATGATATGATTGATATAACGTAACGTAACATAACATAACATAATATATATAATGAAATGATAAATCAGCCTTCTGAAACATGGAGTCAAGATTTTAATCTCTTCCCTCATCCTGGGACTCCTGTGAACACCACCACACATGGGGTGGGCTCACATCAACCTAACACCAATGAGGAAGAAGGAGGGAGGAGTGAATAGATAATTAGCAAATGGGTGAAGGGAAACAGCATCACTGATGCAGAACTTTCTGGCTAAAGGGGTGTAAAAAAACCATCACTGACAAGCTGTAGGGGATGGGTTTAGAGGATTGACAGGGTAGAGTTTGGGAACATGCGAGGGGCGGAGGAGATTGACATGGGGATTGATATGAGGGAAAAATATGGGGTAAACAACTCAGGGAAGAACCCTTTGGGAGACTGAACAGGGGGGTACGGAACGAACCGTTTTTCTAACATAGAACAATCTAACATATTACGAATTAAACAATTAAGACCCAAAAGCAAACCACAACAGGGCGAGGCACAGGGGTGCCCACCTGACGGTCTGGTCGGCGATCCAGCCGGCGTCACACTGCTCGTAACCCCCCAGGTAGGCGGCGTAGAGCTGCTCGGGGGTGGCGATGCTGGCACCGATCCTGGCACAAGCCTCCTGTGCCTCGGAGAAGGTGTAGGCATAGCGCATGGAGCCCTCCCGGTAGTGGAACACCACCCCTGCGGGCACACACACGGATGTGGGCAAGGGGCTTCATGGCAGCCCCCCACAAATGCACCTAGGGTTTGCTGCAGCTCCCTTCACAGAGAAATCCGTCCCAGGATTTCTCCTGGGGAAGGCAGTGAGAGAGCTCAGGGAAGGGAATGAAAACAATTCTTATCTCTACGTGCTGCTCCTGTTGTTTATCACACGCGGAATATGTTATGGGGATTGTGTACAGGAAGGGGTTTGTTGATTAGACACTGGTGATGGTTGTTTGGATTGATTGACCAATTAGGTCAAAGCTGTGTTGTGATTGTTGAAAAAGCGCCACGGGGATTTTTTTAGTATTAGTATAGTATATATAGTATAGTATATATAGTATAGTATATATAGTATAGTATAGTATAGTATAGTATAGTATAGTATAGTATAGTATAGTATAGTATAGTATAGTATAGTATAGTATAGTATAGTATAGTATAGTAGTAATAGTAATATTATAGTATAGTGTAGGATAGTATAGTAATAGTAATAGTAATAGTAATAGTAATAGTAATAGTAATAGTAATAGCAATAGCAATAGCAATAGTAATAGTAATAGTAATAGTAATAGTAATAGTATAGTACAGTTTCAGTATAGTATAATACAGTTATAATAGCTTATAAAGCAATTAGTTAATAAACTAATTGCGTAATAAACTAATATAAAGCAATTTGTTAATAAACTAATTGCTTAATAAACTAATATAAAGCATTTAGTTAATAAGCTAATTGCTTAAAAAACAATTGTTTAATAAACTAACAAACTAATTGCTTATAAAGCGATTGGTCCATAAACAATTGCTTAATAAAGCAATTATTTAATAAACTAATAAAGTTTATTATAAAGCTTATAATTTACTATAGCATAGTATAGCATAGTATAGTTTGTGTAGTAGAATATAGTTATAATAGTTTATAAAGCAATTGGTTAATAAACTAATATAAAGCATTTAGTTAATCAACTAATTGCTTAATAAAGCAATTACTTAATAAGCCAATAAACTAATTGCTTATAAGGCAGTTGTTTAATAAACTAATAAAGTTTATTATAAAGCTTATAGTACAGTATAGCAAAGTATAGTATAGTTTGAGTGTAGTATAATGCAGTTATAATAGCTTATACAGCAATTATTTAATAAACTAATTGCTTAATAAACTAATATAAAGCATTTAGTTAATAAACTAGTTGCTTAATAAAGCAATTGTTTCATAAACTAATAAAGTTTATTATAAAGCTTATAGTATAGTATAGGAAAGTATAATACAGTTTGAGTGTAGTATAATAAAATATCTTATAAAGCAATTGGTTAATAAACTAATATAAAGCAATTAGTTAATAAACAATTGCCTAATAAAGCAGTTATTTAATCAACTAAGAAACGAATTGCTTATAAAGCAATTATTTAATAAACATATGCTTATAAAGCAATTTAATAAACTAATAAACTAATTGCTTATAAAGTAATTATTTAATGAACAATTGTATAATAAAGCAATTCTTTAATAAACTAATAAACAATTGCTTAATAAAGCAATTGTTCAGCCTTCTGAAATCACTAGTCATTGCATGTTATTCCCATGCTGGGGGTCATCCTGCTACAACACCCAGGGCAGCATTTGCCGAGCCAGGAGAGGGCTTCTGGCTGCCTCCAGTGCCACCTGTGCCCACCCTGAGGTACCTTTGACTTTGACGTGGAGGATGTCATGGCCGTCCTCATTTAAGCAATTGTTTAATAAACTAATAAACAATTGCTTAATAAAGCAATTGTTCAGCCTTCTGAAATCACTAGAGTCATTGCACATTATTCCCCTGCTGGAGATCGTCCTGCTACACTACCCAGGGCAGCGTTTGCTGAGCCAAGCTGCCCCGAATGCCACCTGTGCGCACCCTGAGGTACCTTTGACTTTGACGTGGAGGATGTCGTGGCGGTCCTCATTAAACAATTGTTTATTAACTAATTGCTTAATAAAACAATTAGTTAATAAACTAATAAACAATTGCTTAATAAAGCAATTCTCCAGCCTTCTGAAATCGCTAGAGTCGTTGCACATTATTCCCCTGCTGGAGATCGTCCTGCTGCACTACCCAGGGCAGCATTTGCCAAGCCAAGCTGCCCCGAATGCCACCTGTGCCCACCCTGAGGTACCTTTGACTTTGACATGGAGGATGTCGTGGCCGTCCTCATTAAACAATTGTTTAATAAACGAATAAACAATTGCTTAATAAAGCAATTGTTCAGCCTTCTGAAATCGCTACAGTCATTGCACATTACTCCCCTGCTGGAGATCGTCCTGCTACACTACCCGGGGCAGCATTTGCCAAGCCAGGAGAGGGCCCCAAGCTGCCCCGAATGCCACCTGTGCCCACCCTGAGGTACCTTTGACTTTGACGTGGAGGATGTCGTGGCCGTTCTCATTAAACAATTGTTTATTAACTAATTGCTTAATAAAACAATTAGTTAATAAACTAATAAACAATTGCTTAATAAAGCAATTCTCCAGCCTTCTGAAATCGCTAGAGTCGTTGCACATTATTCCCCTGCTGGAGATCGTCCTGCTGCACTACCCAGGGCAGCATTTGCCAAGCCAAGCTGCCCCGAATGCCACCTGTGCCCACCCTGAGGTACCTTTGACTTTGACATGGAGGATGTCGTGGCCGTCCTCATTAAACAATTGTTTAATAAACGAATAAACAATTGCTTAATAAAGCAATTGTTCAGCCTTCTGAAATCGCTACAGTCATTGCACATTACTCCCCTGCTGGAGATCGTCCTGCTACACTACCCGGGGCAGCATTTGCCAAGCCAGGAGAGGGCCCCAAGCTGCCCCGAATGCCACCTGTGCCCACCCTGAGGTACCTTTGACTTTGACGTGGAGGATGTCGTGGCCGTTCTCATTAAACAATTGTTTATTAACTAATTGCTTAATAAAACAATTAGTTAATAAACTAATAAACAATTGCTTAATAAAGCAATTCTCCAGCCTTCTGAAATCGCTAGAGTCGTTGCACATTATTCCCCTGCTGGAGATCGTCCTGCTGCACTACCCAGGGCAGCGTTTGCCGAGCCAGGAGAGGGCCCCAAGCTGCCCCGAATGCCACCTGTGCCCACCCTGAGGTACCTTTGACTTTGACGTGGAGGATGTCGTGGCCGTCCTCATTAAACAATTGTTTAATAAACTAATAAACAACTGCTTAATAAAGCAATTGTTCAGCCTTCTGAAATCGCTACAGTCATTGCACATTACTCCCCTGCTGGAGATCGTCCTGCTGCACTACCCAGGGCAGCGTTTGCCAAGCCAAGCTGCCCCGAATGCCACCTGTGCCCACCCTGAGGTACCTTTGACTTTGACGTGGAGGATGTCGTGGCCGTCCTCGATGCCGTGCTGCACGTCGCAGCGGTAGATGCCCGAGTCGTTGGGGCGCAGCTCGGTGAGCAGCAGCGAGGCGTTGGTGTAGCGCTGGTGGAAGATGGGCAGGGAGGCGCGCAGCCGATAGTCCTCGCTCACCTTCACCCTGTCCCCGCGAGCTACCAGGATCTCCACCTCCCTGCCCTCAGAGATGAAGGTCCACTTCACCCGGGGTGTGCCCAGGACGGCGCGGCGGCCGCCGGTGCTGGCGGTGGTGGGCTGGGGGCCAAGGTAGGTGATGAGGCAGGGGATGGTGACATCTCCTGCCAGCACGGCCTCCAGGGCTGGGTGCCGTGGCATGGACACCTGCAGAGCCTTGGGGTCCTCTGGGTGGGAGAAGAGAGGAGATGTGAGCAGGATTGGTGTGAGGAGCCCCCCCGAGATCCTCGCTAGGGCACCAATGGGGCGCTGAGTTACCTGTGCCATCTCCAGGGCCAAACACCTCCGGGAGCGCCGTGGGGACAAACAGCCAGAGCAGCAGCAGGGGGAGGGCTGGGGCCATGCTCTGCCCTGCAAAGGGGGGAGAAAAAACCACCCAGATGTGCTCAGAATCCATAAAAGCACCAAAAATCTCCCATCCCTGCAGGAGGGGAAGTGGCTTGGAAGAATCTGGGGGGCGTGGGGTGACGGATGTGGAATTGGGGCACAGAGGGAAGGGAAGTTTTGGGAAGGGAAGGGAAGTTTTGGGAAGGGAAGGGAAGTTTTGGGAAGGGAAGTTTTGGGAAGTTTTGGGAAGGGAAGGGAAGTTTTGGGAAGGGAAGTTTTGGGAAGTTTTGGGAAGGGAAGGGAAGTTTTGGGAAGGGAAGGGAAGGGAAGTTTTGGGAAGGGAAGGGAAGGGAAGTTTTGGGAAGGGAAGGGAAGGGAAGTTTTGGGAAGGGAAGGGAAGGGAAGGGAAGTTTTGGGAAGGGAAGGGAAGTTTTGGGAAGGGAAGTTTTGGGAAGGGAAGGGAAGTTTTGGGAAGGGAAGGGAAGTTTTGGGAAGGGAAGGGAAGGGAAGGGAAGGGAAGGGAAGGGAAGGGAAGGGAAGGGAAGGGAAGGGAAGGGAAGGGAAGGGAAGGGAAGGGAAGGGAAGGGAAGGGAAGGGAAGGGAAGGGAAGGGAAGGGAAGGGAAGGGAAGGGAAGGGAAGGGAAGGGAAGGGAAGGGAAGGGAAGGGAAGGGAAGAGAAGGGAAGGTGCCCTGGCTTACAAGAGGATGAAGACAGCATGAGCAACCAGGAGCATTGGCTGGGAGCCACTGGGTGCCATCCAGCCCCTCTGACCTCCCCTGGGGACAGCAGAGCCCAGCCTGGCCTGCCCAGCACAGATGGTGCCAGCCCAAGCCCTGGCTGCAGCGGGCAGGGAGGCGATGCCAGCGCCAGGGCCGCGTGCCCGTGGTGCCACCGTGAGAAAGCTCGGGGAGGGCTTGGTGAGGAAGGAGGTGCTGAGGGAGCTCAGGGAGCGGGCAGGGCACACTGCGGGTGTGCACACGCGTGTGCATGCCCTCATACACGCCTGCCCTGCCGGGGGGGCTGGAGGAGGGAGCTGAGCTCGGCGAGCAGGGGGGCACAGCCCAGAGCACACCCAGAGCCCGGGGCAGGGGGGAGGGAAGGAGCAGGACGGCTCCTTTGCCATTCAGCTCACGCCCGTGCGCGGGCTGGGAAAAGCGAGGCTGCCCAAAGCAGCCTTTATGTCCCGTGCCTCCCTCAGGCTGCCTGGCACAAAGGGCTGCCACCGGTGGCCAGCACTGGCATCACCCAGCCCTCTCTGGGGAGCAGCACAGGGGGTGATAAGAACATCATGGGGGGCTCTCGGTGTCCTTGCTGAAGTGAGAGCCCTGAGGGCAGCACAGGGGGTGATAAGAACATCGTGATAAGCACATCATGGGGGGCTCTGGGTGTCCTTGATGAAAGGAGAGCCCAGTGGCCAGCCCTGCCATCACCTAACCCTCTCCAGGAAGCAGCACAGGGGGTGGTAAGAACATCATGATAAGAACATCATGGGGGGCTCTGGGTGTCCTTGATGAGAGGAGAACCCAGCCCTGCCATCACCCAGCCCTCTCTGGGGAATAGCCCAGGGGGTGATAAGGACATTATGGGGGGCTCTCGGTGTCCTTGCTGAGAGGAGAGCCCTGTGGGCAGCGCAGGGGGTGATAAGAACATCATGATAAGCATATTATGGGGGGCTCTGGGTGTCCTTGATGAGAGGAGAGCCCTGTGGGCAGCGCAGGGGGTGATAAGAACACCGTGATAAGAACATCATGGGGGGCTCTGGGTGTCCTTGATGAAAGGAGAGCCCAGTGGCCAGCCCTGCCATCACCTAACCCTCTCCAGGAAGCAGCACAGGGGGTGCTAAGAACATCATGGGGGACTCTGGGTGTCCTTGATGAGAGGAGAACCCAGCCCTGCCATCACCCAGCCCTCTCTGGGGAATAGCCCAGGGGGTGATAAGGACATTATGGGGGGCTCTGGGTGTCCTTGCTGAGAGGAGAGCCCTGTGGGCAGCACAGGGGGTGATAAGAACATCGTGATAAGAACATCATGGGGGGCTCTGGGTGTCCTTGCAGTCTCGCTGCTCTTGCAGCCATCCAGAGAGGAGGCTGATGCTGGCAATGTGGGGAAATGTCCCTGCCTGGTGCACTGCTCCGTACCCCTGACCCCTCTGCAGAGGCTCCTCGTGGCTCCTCAGCCTCCCGTGCCAGGGCTGCATCGTGCCCTTGCCAGGGAAGCGAGCAGCCTGAGGCTCTGAGCTGATTTGTAATTTACGAGCTCTTTGCGCTGTGTTGATTTCGGCAGCCACAGGAGCAGCTCAGGCCGTGCCCAGGCTCTGGCTGCGGGGACAGACTGACAGCGTGCTGCCCTGTCACCTGTGTCCCTCCTCCAGCCGTGTTCCCAGAGTGTGCCCAGGGCACCACTGCTCCGGGAGAGGCTGTGAATCCAGCCCTGGCACCGCACAGCGTGGGCACACATCCCCTAGAACCCTGGCACCACACACCATGGGTATACAGCCCTGGCACCACACACCATGGATGTACAGCCCTGGCACCACACACCATGGATGTACATCCCTGGCACCACACACCATGGATGTACAGCCCTGGCACCACACACCATGGGTACACAGCCCCTGGCACCACACACCATGGATGTACATCCCTGGCACCACACACCATGGACACACAGCCCCTGGCACCATGGATATACAACCTTGGCACCACACACCGTGGGCACACAGCCCCTGGAGCCATGACTGTACATCCCTGGCACCACATGCCATGGGTACACAGCCCCTGGCACCACACCCCATGGATGTATAATCCCTGGAACCACAGATATACATCCCTGGCACCACACACCATGGATCCACAGCCCCTGGAACCCTGGCACCACACACCATGGATGGGCAGCCCCTGGAACCACGGTCATACAGCCCTGGCATTTCACACCACGGATATATAACCCTGGCAGTGCACACCGTGGGCACACAGCCCCTGGAACCACAAATATACATCCCCTGGCACCACACACCATGGATATACAGCCCTGGCACCACACACCATAGCTGTACATCCCTGGCACCACACACCATGGACACGCAGCCCCTGGCACCATGGATATACGACCTTGGCACCACACACCATGGGTACACAGCCCCTGGAGCCATGGCTGTACATCCCTGGCACCACATGCCATGGGTACACAGCCCCTGGCACCACACCCCATGGATATACAATCCCTGGAACCACAGATATACATCCCTGGCACCACACACCATGGATCCACAGCCCCTGGAACCCTGGCACCACACACCATGGATGGGCAGCCCCTGGAACCACGGTCATACAGCCCTGGCATTTCACACCACGGATATATAACCCTGGCAGTGTACACCATGGGCACACAGCCCCTGGAACCACAAATATACATCCCCTGGCACCACACACCATGGATATACAGCCCTGGCACCACACACCATAGCTGTACATCCCTGGCACCACACACCATGGACACGCAGCCCCTGGCACCATGGATATACGACCTTGGCACCACACACCATGGGTACACAGCCCCTGGAGCCATGGCTGTACATCCCTGGCACCACACGCCATGGGTACACAGCCCCTGGCACCACACCCCATGGATATACAATCCCTGGAACCACAGATATACATCCCTGGCACCACACACCATGGGTACACAGCCCCTGGAACCCTGGCACCACACACCATGGATGGGCAGCCCCTGGAACCACGGTCATACAGCCCTGGCATTTCACACCACGGATATATAACCCTGGCAGTGCACACCGTGGGCACACAGCCCCTGGAACCACAAATATACATCCCCTGGCACCACACACCATGGATATACAGCCCTGGCACCACACACCATAGCTGTACATCCCTGGCACCACACACCATGGACACGCAGCCCCTGGCACCATGGATATACAACCTTGGCACCACACACCATGGGTACACAGCCCCTGGCACCACACACCATGGGTACACAGCCCCTGGAGCCACGGCTGTACATCCCTGGCACCACATGCCATGGGTACACAGCCCCTGGCACCACACCCCATGGATATACAATCCCTGGAACCACAGATATACATCCCTGGCACCACACACCATGGATCCACAGCCCCTGGAACCCTGGCACCACACACCATGGATGGGCAGCCCCTGGAACCATGGTCATACAGCCCTGGCATTTCACACCACGGATATATAACCCTGGCAGTGCACACCGTGGGCACACAGCCCCTGGAACCACAAATATACATCCCCTGGCACCACACACCATGGATATACAGCCCTGGCACCACACACCATAGCTGTACATCCCTGGCACCACACACCATGGACACGCAGCCCCTGGCACCATGGATATACGACCTTGGCACCACACACCGTGGGCACACAGCCCCTGGAGCCATGGCTGTACATCCCTGGCACCACACACCGTGGGTACACAGCCCCTGGCACCACACCCCATGGATGTATAATCCCTGGAACCACAGATATACATCCCTGGCACCACACACCATGGATCCACAGCCCCTGGAACCCTGGCACCACACACCACGGATGGACAGCCCCTGGAGCCATGGTGATACAGTCCTGGCACCACACACTGTGGGTGCAGAGCCCCTGGCAGCACACACCATGGATGTAGAGCCCTGGCACCATGGATGTACAGCCCTGGCACCACACACCATGGACACACAACACCCAGAGCCACAAATATCCATTCCCTGGCACTGCACACTGTGAGTACACAGCCCCTGGCACCAAACACCATGGATGTATAATCCCTGGCACCACAGATATACATCCCTGGCACCACAGATACACACCATGGGTACACAGCCCCTGGCACCACACACCATGGATGTACAGCCCTGGCACCACAGATATACATCCCTGGCACCACACACCATGGATGTACATCCCTGGCACCACAGACATACATCCCTGGCACCACACACCATGGATGTACATCCCTGGCACCACACACCATGGGTACACAGCCCCTGGCACTATGGATGTACAGCCCTGGCACCACACCGTGGGTACACAGCCCTGGCACCACACACCATGGGTACACGGCCACTGGCACTATGGATGTACAGCCCTGGCACCACACACCATGGGTATACAGTCCTGGCACTAAACACCATGGATGTACAGCCCTGGCACCACACACCATGGGTACACAGCCCCTGGCACCACACACCATGACTGTACATCCCTGGCACCACACACCATGGACACACAGACCCTGGCACCACACACCGTGGGCACACAGCCCCTGGAGCCATGGCTGTACATCCCTGGCACCACACCCCACGGGTACACAGCCCCTGGCACCACACCCCATGGATGTACATCCCTGGCACCACAGATATACATCCCTGGCACCACAGATACACACCATAGTACACAGCCCCTGGCACCACACACCATGGATGTACAGCCCTGGCACCACAGATATACATCCCTGGCACCACAGATACACACCATAGTACACAGCCCCTGGCACCACACACCATGGATGTACAGCCCTGGCACCACAGATATACACCATGGGTACACAGCCCCTGGCACCACACACCATGGATGTACATCCCTGGCACCACACACCATGGGTACACAGCCCCTGGCACTATGGATGTACATCCCTGGCACCACACCGTGGGTACACAGCCCTGGCACCACACACCACGGATGTACATCCCTGGCACCACAGATATACATCCCTGGCACCACAGATATACATCCCTGGCACCACAGATACACACCATGGGTACACAGCCCCTGGCACCAAACACCATGGATGTCCATCCCTGGCACCACACACCATGGGTACACAGCCCCTGGCACCACACACCATGGATGTCCATCCCTGTGGCACCACACCGTGGGTACACAGCCCTGGCACCACACCCCACGGGTACACAGCACCAGGCGCTGTGCATGCACAGCTCCCAACGCCAACAAAAATCCCCTGGCACCACATCCCGTGGGCACCAACCATCCAGTGCAGACCACAGACATCCCCTTCCCAGCAGGGGCAGCCAAAGCTGGGCTGCCCAGCGGTGCCAGGGCCAAGGCCGGGGCTGTCTGTGCTCCAGACAGATATTTTGAATGCAGCCCCATGGCTCTGTGTGAGGGACAAAACCCTCCTGCGTGGCAGCCGTGGCCAGGCTCCAGCCCAGGGGCTGGTGCCACCCCCTGGGCAGCCTGGCAAGGCAGGCTTTTGTCACTGGCACCTTTTCTTCCCGTCCCCAAGGCGCCGGGGTGGCGCGGACAGCGGCCCTGAAATCCCGGGGAGGAAATCCAAGAGATAAAATTCCACAGGAATTGGGTAAGCTGGAGTGGCTGCCCTCCTCCTGTGCCCATCCCCGAGTGTGCGCTGGCACCGGGAATGGGGTGTGGAAAGGGTTAAAGCAAATTTCACCCTGCCCCATGAGCAGAGACTCTCAGACTTTGGGGTTCGGGGTTGGATTTTTTGCGCTGGGTATCTTTGCTGTTTGCCACAAATGGAAAATCCTTCAACCCACAAATTCTGAGGGAAAAGCTGAGAGCAGGACTAGGGAAGAGCAGCCAAAAAACGTTGAATAATCATAATGTCAGCAAATCGTGAGGCTCAGAGTTGTCCCAGAGACCTCAGAGCTCAGGAGCTGCCGGGCTCAGACAGACACACGGGCAGGCACGTGGCAGGGCCGGCTAACCTCCATTTCTGTGGGAAACCAGGTGGAAAATGGAGCTGGGATCTATTTCGGGACAGAGCTGCTCCTCCTTTCTGCCCTGAGCTCGGCCCTGCTTTCAGAGCTGGCTCCTTGAACGTGGCACCTGCAGCCCCTGGGGCTGTGCCTGTGGGTGTCCCTGAGAGGGGTTTGTGGTGTCCCTTAAAGGGGTTTGTGATGTCCCTGAGAGGGGTTTGTGATGTCCCTTAAAGGGGTTTGTGGATGTCCCTTAGAGGGGTTTGTGATGTCCCTTAAAGGGGTTTGTGATGTCCCTGAGAGGGGTTTGTGATGTCCCTTAGAGGGGTTTGTGATGTCCCTTAGAGGGGTTTGTGGATGTCCCTTTTCATCTCCAGAGAGGAGTTTGAGGATGTCCTTTAGAGGAGTTTGTAGATGTCCCTTTTTATCTCTGGAGAGGGGTTTGAGGATGTCCCTTAGAAGAGTTTGTGGATGTCTCCTTTTTTCTCCAGGGGTGGGTTTATGATGTCCCTCAGAGGGGTTTGTGGATGTCCCTTAGAGGGGTTTGTGAATGGTTTGTGATGTCCCTTAAAGGGGTTTGTGGCTGTCCCTTAGAGGGGTTTGTGATGTCCCTTAGAGGGGTTTGTGGATGTTCCTTTTCATCTCCAGAGAGGAGTTTGAGGATGTCCTTTAGAAGAGTTTGTGGATGTCTCCTTTTATCTCCAGGGGCGGGTTTATGATGTCCTTTAGAGGGGTTTGTGGATGTCCCTTAAAGGGGTTTGTGGATGTCCCTTAGAGGGGTTTGTGATGTCCCTTAGAGGGGTTTGTGGATGTCCCTTAAAGGGGTTTGTGATGTCCCTTAGAAGAGTTTGTGGATGTCCCCTTTTATCTCCAGAGGGGGGGGGGTTATCATGTCCCTTAGAAGGGTTTGTGGTGTCCCTTTTCATCTCCGGAGGGGTTTTTCTCCTCTCCCTTTTCATCTCCAGAGGAGTTTTCTCCTGTCCCTCCACGTGATGCTGCTCACGCCGCTCCCAAGGTGCCCTGCCAGCCCGCAGCGATCCGGAGCAGCAGGAGGACGAGGAGGAGGGAGCAGAGCGGTGCCTTTCCAGGGATGCTCAGCTGCAGAATGAGTCAGCAGCCTCCGGCACAGCCTGGCCCTGCTCCAGCCCCGTCCCCACCGGCAAAGGGCTCCGGACACGCCGCTGCCGCACGGGCACGGGCACGGACCCGCTGTCCCGGCTGCCGTTCTCTCCTGTCCCCTCCGTGTCCGTCCCCCGGCAGCTGCAAACCCCCAGGATCCGTGCCCACCCCTGCCCCAAACCCCCAGGATCCGTGCCCACCCCCAGAGGGGTCCCCGGGGGGGAGCGGGGCCGTGCCAGGCGGTGCCAACCCCGGGAGCGCCCGGAGGGCTCCTGGCAGCGGAGCTGGCAGAGCTGAAAGGCCGGAAGGAGGTGGGGAAGGGGGGGGGAAGGTCCCTGCAGCTGCCAGGAGCCCGAGCCCCCCGAAGAAAGGGGCTCCTTGTGCGGGGGAGAGCGCGGGGAGGGTCCCCGGGGGAGGTTCGGAGGGGCGGGGGGCGAGCAGAGCCCGCAGGAGCCGCCAGGGACACCCCGGCACGTGCAGCCCTGGCTAAGTGTGTCACACGCGCACGTGGAAGGTTTGCACACCCACCCCCGCCTTCCCGGGGCTCTGCTGGGGAAACTGAGGCACGGGGTGGGGCAGTAGCGCGCGGGTCCCTGATTTCAGCACCTCCCAAACTCGCATGTCCCCCACCCCTCCCAGCACAACCTCACCCCAGCTCCCAGTTTAAACCATTCCCTGAAAAACAGCTCTAAAATATCCAGTTCAGCCTCTAAAATATCCAGCTCAGCCTCTAAAATATCCAGCTCAGCCTCTCCCTGAAGAAGAGCAACAGGTTCTGGGGTGGGCTGAGCCCGGAGAAGTGACAGGGGCAGAGGTCCCTGGCAGGGATGCTCAAGGGCAGCCCCTTCACCCCGGGGGTGAAATGTTCCGGCTGCGGGAGGGGAAAAGGGCAGCGGGGAAAATTCCCCCCCTCCCCGAGACACCCCCGGCGGGTCTGGGGTTCACAGCGGGGCTGGTGGGTTGGAAAAAAGCCGTGAAAATCCCGAAATATTTCACCTCTTGCCCCCCTCCTGCCTCCCAGCAGAGAGAGCTGGGGGAGGACGGGGAAAACCATCCCAAAATCCCAAACTTTGGGATTTTCCAGACCGGACAGCTTTGCCCCTAGCTCAGCCCGGCGACACGAACGGGAAGGAGCTGGGGAGAGCCTGATCCCTGCCCGGCTCCGTGCCTCAGTTTCCCTCTGCGCTGCTGCAGCCTCCTTGGGACACGGAGCAGGGACTCTGCAGGACAAACGGAACACACCAACCCCATCCTGGACTCTCCCAAAACGGGGTTCCTGAGGAAACAGCCCCGAAAATGCCCTTTGTGCCCAACACCTCGGAGCCCTGCTGCTGCGCTGGGCTGGGCTCTAGGCTGGGCTCCAGGCTGGGCTCTAAGCTGGGCTCCAGGCTGCAGCAGCCGGGCAGCACCAAACTCCTTTCTCCTCCCAAGTTGGCAGAACCCCCCCAGCCCCCGCTGTGCCCCCGGCGCTGCGGAGCCGCCCCCTCCAGAGACCTCGGGGACAAGGACAAAGCCACCCGAGCACCCCCCGCTGCAGGGCAGGACGGTGCGAGGGGAAAAACCCCGGGGAAACCTCGGAGCTGAGCCAGCCCGGCTCTCGTTTCGCTTTCTGTGCGGGGCTGAATGAAAGGCGAGACCGGGATGGAAAGCGCAGATCTCGGGGGGCACCGCAGATCCTGCGGGCACCAAGCCCGGGGCAGCAATCCCGGGGGCACCGCAGATCCTGTGGGCACCAATCCCGGGGCAGCAATCCCGGGGGCACCGCAGATCCCGGGGCACCGCAGATCCTGTGGGCACCAATCCCGGGGGCACCGCAGATCCTGTGGGCATCAATCCCGGGGGCACCGCAGATCCCGGGGCACCGCAGATCCTGTGGGCACCAATCCCGGGGCACCAATCTCGGGGCACCGCGGATCCCGGCGGCACCGCAGACCCTGTGGGCATCAATCCCGGGGGCACCAATCCCAGGGGCACCGCAGATCTCGCAGATCCCGGGGTTCCCCGGTACCTCCAGCTCACCTGGCTCGGTGCGGGCCCGCAGCCCCGGTACCCCCGGTACCCCCAGCTCACCTGGCTCGGTGCGGGCCCGCAGCCCCTGCCCCGGGGCCCGGCGTGCGGCTGAGCTGCGGCTCCTCCGGGGCAGCGCGGGCAGTTCGGCAGCAGGGCTGGCACGGAGCTGCACCAGGCATAAGTGCAGGCACCGAGAAAAGAGCCTTCTCTGTGTGTGTGTGTGTGTGTCCGTGTCCTCCACTCCGCTTTTTTTTTTTTTTTTTTTTTTTTGCTTTTTTTTCCCTTCCCCTTTCCCTCCTCCTTTTATATTTATTCCTTCCCCTAATTAAGAAGGAGAAGAAAGAAAAAAAAAAAAAAAAAAAAAAAAAGATACTACCGTGTTGGCAGGCTGCTCGTCCCTCCCCGTCCCTCCCTCCTGGCAGCTGGCAAAGCCCGCACGAGAGGAGAATGAGGAGGATGAGGAGGATGAGGAGGATGAGGAGGATGCTCAGCCCGATGCAGCAGAATTGGGGAGCAGAGAATGGGGGTGTCCTCCCCACAGACCCCTCCGTGGCTCGGGAATGCCTTGGGGTGGCGATTCCTGGGATTTGGCAGCTTCGGCTGGATGGGGAGGGGGCGGCGGGCGGGGGTCCCGGTAGCCAGCAGAGGCTTTGTCATGTAAAACCCCTTTTGCTGCGGGGCCGAGGTGGGTGGAGGAGTCCGAGGGCTTTGCCAGCCCCCACAAACCCCTCTGAGGGACATCACAAACCCCTCTAAAGGACATCACAAACCCCTCTGAGGGACATCCACAAACCCCTCTGAGGGACATCACAAACCCCTTTAAGGGACATCACAAACCCCTCTAAAGGACATCACAAACCCCTCTAAGGGACATCGCAAACCCCTCTAAGGGACATCACAAACTCCTTTAAGGGACATCCACAAACCCTCTAAGGGACATCACAAACTCCTTTAAGGGACATCCACAAACCCCTCTAAGGGACATCCACAAACCCCTTTAAGGGACATCACAAACCCCTCTAAGGGACATCACAAACCCCTCTAAGGGACATCCACAAACCCCTCTGAGGGACATCACAAACCCCTCTAAAGGACATCACAAACCCCTTTAAGGGACATCACAAACCCCTCTAAGGGACATCACAAACCCCTCTAAGGGACATCACAAACCCCTTTAAGGGACATCCACAAACCCCTTTAAGGGACATCACAAACCCCTCTGAGGGACATCACAAACCCCTTTAAGGGACATCCACAAACCCCTTTAAGGGACATCACAAACCCCTCTGAGGGACATCACAAACCCCTTTAAGGGACATCCACAAACCCCTTTAAGGGACATCACAAACCCCTCTGAGGGACATCACAAACCCTTCTAATAGACATCCACAAACCTCTTTAAGGGACATCACAAACCCCTTTAAGGTACATCACAAACCCCTCTGAGGGACATCACAAACCCCTCTAAGGGACATCCACGAACCCCTCTGAGGGACATCACAAACTCCTCTAAGGGACACCACAAACCCCTCTGAGGGACATCACAAACCCCTTTAAGGGACATCACAAACCCCTCTGAGGGACATCACAAACCCCTTTAAGGGACATCACAAACCCCTCTAAGGGACATCCAGGAACCCCTTTGGTTGTGGGAGCAGCCAGAGCCGAGCTGGCACAGCACAGCACTCGCAGTGCCTCAGTTTACCCGCATCTGCGGCAGGGCCAGGATCATTGATGCATCTTTAGGCTGCAATGCCTCAAATCCTCAATCCTGCAGGAATTTTGGGGACCTGGGCACCCCTGGGTGGGGTCTGGTGGGCAGCTAGCACAGCCCGCTGGCAAAGGGGCAGCACCCAGCTGGCACCGAGGGTTTTTTAAAGCAGATCTCACCAAAAGTTTGCCTGGCACGGAGCCTTCCCCAGCCGGGGGGGCGGCGCGGAGCTGCCAGGGAATTGCTCGGGTGAGTTTGCAGAAAGCCTCGGCTCCGTTCCTGAGCTGAATTAATCATTTGGCACCCTGGGAAATAATTGCGGGCGGCAGAGGCGGCACCGGCAGCGCTGCAGCTCCGGGGAGGGGGGAATGGCCAGGGGGGTGATGGGACACAGCGCGGGGTGGGAATTGCACTCACACTTACACTCACACTCACACTCACAGCACGGGGTGGGAATTGCACTCACACTCACACTCACACTCACACTCACAGCATGGGGTGGGAATTGCACTCACACTCACACTCACACTCACACTCACACTCACACACTCACACTCACAGCACAGGATGGGAATTGCACTCACACTCACACTCACACACTCACACTCACACACTCACACTCACAGCACAGGATGGGAATTGCACTCACACTCACACTCACACTCACACACTCACACTCACAGCGCAGGATGGGAATTGCACTCACACTCACATTCATACACTCACACTCACACACTCATACAGCACAGGATGGGAATTGCACTCACACTCACACTCACACACTTCACACTCACAGCACGGGATGGGAATCACAGTCACACACACTCACAGCGCGGGATGGGAATTGCACTCACACTCACACTCACAGCACAGAGATAGGAATCACACTCACACTCACAGCACGGGGATGGCAATCACACTCACACTCACAGCATGGGATGGGAATCACATTCACTCACACTCACAGTCACATTCACAGCACGGGATGGGACTCACAATCACACTCAGACTCACACTCACAGCACGGGGATGGGAATCACACTCACTCACAGTCACACTCACACTGATTGCACGGGGAAGAGAATCACACACACTCACGCTCACACTCACACTCACAGCAGGAGTGGGAATCACACACTCACACTCACACTCACAGCACGGGATGGCAATCACACTGACTCACACAGCACTGGGATGGGAATCACTCACACTCACACACACTCACACTCAGCACAGGGATGGGAATCACACTCTGACTCACACAGCACTGGGATGGGAATCACTCACACTCACACTCATACACTCACACTCACACACACTCACAGCGCAGGATGGGAATTGCACTCACACTCACACTCACACACTCACACTCACAGCGCGAGATGGGAATTGCACTCACACTCACATTCATACACTCACACTCACACACTCATACAGCACAGGATGGGAATTGCACTCACACTCACACTCACACACTTCACACTCACAGCACGGGATGGGAATCACAGTCACACACACTCACAGCGCGGGATGGGAATTGCACTCACACTCACACTCACAGCACAGAGATAGGAATCACACTCACACTCACAGCACGGGGATGGCAATCACACTCACACTCACAGCATGGGATGGGAATCACATTCACTCACACTCACAGTCACATTCACAGCACGGGATGGGACTCACAATCACACTCAGACTCACACTCACAGCACGGGGATGGGAATCACACTCACTCACAGTCACACTCACACTGATTGCACGGGGAAGAGAATCACACACACTCACGCTCACACTCACACTCACAGCAGGAGTGGGAATCACACACTCACACTCACACTCACAGCACGGGATGGCAATCACACTGACTCACACAGCACTGGGATGGGAATCACTCACACTCACACACACTCACACTCAGCACAGGGATGGGAATCACACTCTGACTCACACAGCACTGGGATGGGAATCACTCACACTCACACACACTCACACTCACAGCACAGGGATGGGAATCACACTCACAGCACAGGGGATGGGAATCACACTCACACTCACGCTGACAGCATGGGATGGGAATCACACTCACACTCACAGCATAGGGATGGGAATCACTCACACACACTCACACTCACTCTCACAGCATGGGGTGGGAATCACACTCACATTCACACTCACAGCATGGGGATGGGAATCACACTCACACTCATATTCACACACTCACAGCATGGGGCTAGGCACTCACACTCACACTCAGCATGGGGCTAGACATTGACACACTCACACTCACACTCACAACACGGGGCTGAGAACTCACACTCACATTCACACTCACAGCACAGGGCTGGACACTCAAACTCACACACTCGCACACACACACTCACACTCGCAGCATGGGTCTGGACATTGACACACTCACACTCACAGCACGGGGGTGGGCATTCACACTCACACCATGGGGTTGGACACTCACACTCACAGGGCTGGACACTCACACTCACTCTCACTCTCACACCGCACTGCTTGGACACTCACAGTGCTGGACACACTCACTCACTCACACTCACTCTCACACCACAGGGCTGGACACTCACTCTCACTCTCACACTCACACACGGTGCCCACAGCCGTGCCAGGACGGGCACTGGGACATTCAGGGCTGAACCCCCAGGGCTGCCCCAGCTCCATCTCCCCAATCCCAGCCCATGAGGTGTCATCCCGCTCCAGATGGGCACCACCCACAGAACTGTGTGGCACAGGGCTGTGGCACAGGGCTCTCCAGTCCCAGCCCATGGGGTGCCATCATGCCCCAATGGGCACCACCCACAGAACTGCACTTTGTGAGGCAGAACTCCCCAGTCCCAGCCCAGGAGGTGCCCAACGTGGGGCACCATCAGTAAGAGCCTGAATGAGGGACACGGGTCTTCTGCAGCTGACAGCTGTAGGCACAGCTCTGTCACCCACGACCCTGGACTGCTGTAACATCTTTGATGGAATAAACTGCATTTTGAAGAGCCCCTGGAGTCCCGCATCTCTCATTTTGGCTCAAACAGTGGCGCCCAACGTGGGGCACCATCAGCAAGAGCCTGAATGAGGGACACGGGTCTTCTGGAGCTGACAGCTGTAGGCACATCTCTGTCACCCATGACCTGACTGCTGTGATTCTTGGATACAATAAACTGCATTTTGTGTACAATAAACTGCATTTTGAAGAGCCCCTGGAGTCCCACATCTCTCATTTCAGCTCTTACAGTGGCGCCCAACGTGGGGCATCATCAGCAAGAGCCTGAATGAGGGACACGGGTCTTCTGGATCTGACAGTTGTAGGCACAGCTCTGTCACCCACGACCCTGGACTGCTGTGATTCTTGGATACAATAAACTGCATTTTGAAGAGCCCCTGGAGTCCCACATCTCTCATTTTGGCTCAAACAGTGGCGCTCAACGTGGGGCACCATCAGTAAGAGCCTGAATGAGGGACACGGGTCTTTTGGAGCTGACAGCTGTAGGCACAGCTCTGTCACCCACGACCCTGGACTGCTGTGACACCTTGAATACAATAAACTGCATTTTGGAGAGCTGCCTGGAGTCCTGCATCTCTCATTTTGGCTCTTACAGGAGAGGAGCAGGCAGGAGCAGGGCACAGCCCCTGTTAGACCCCCCAGAGGATCCCCATCCATTCCTGCAGCTCTGCAGATGCTGGGGCTCAGCCCCCCCAGCCAAGCAGCCCAATCCCAGCAGCCAGGGCATGGAAAGGCACAGGAGACCCCCCACAGGACACCCAGCTGCTGGAAGGGGCAGGAAAGAAGGGAGAGAAGAGGGCAGGAGAGAAGGAAGAGGAGCAGGGGACACCCCAGAGGATCCCCATCCCTTCCTGCAGCTCTGGAAGTGCTCTGGCTCAGCCCTCTCCATCAGCCAGGGCATGGAAAGGCACGGGGGACCCCCCCAGGCACCCCCAGCGCCCCCAGCCCCAGCTGTGTTCAGGCTGGAAGGACCTCAGTGCCCAGCTGTGCTTCCTCCTCCTCCCCCTGCTCCTCCAGCCCTGCTCGGAGTCACGTCCCAGCCCGTGCCATGCACCCTGTGCCATGCGCCCCGTGCCAGGCACGTGCCATCTTCCACCCTGGGACTGCAGGGCACCCTCAGACTGCCACCCCCACAAAGTTCAGGAACAGGAGTCTCATAATCTCTTGGAGATCTATTTCACGCGCAAGACAGCTCAGCTACCTTAGGAGGCATCAAATCAGCAAAATGGCTTCTGTGGCAGTGCTGGAAACAAAAAGGTTTTATTGAAAAGGCAAAATAACAAACTCTTTACAGAGAAAAACCAATCCAAGTACAAGAAGCCGTCCTGCCCCTAGTAAAACACCTCACAAAGGCAATTAGTTTCTTTGTTCTCTTCTTTTTCTAATAACTTGCCCAAACAAAACTTTTTAGCTCCTGTCCAATTATATCCTGAAGGTTGAAATCCCCCAGTCCTATGAGATGCCTTTTTCACCTAATCAAAAATAGAAACGTCTGGGCTTCTTTCCTTTTTAAAGGAACAAAAGGAACGAAAACAAGGAACAAAAAGGAACAAAAGTTAATTTTGTCACTCTGTCAACAAAGAGCACATTCCTACAAAGCTGTACCACTGCTGAACGGCCACCTGAGCACCCCACAGGGACAAACATCCTGTTCCCAGGGGGTTCTGATGCCAAGAACCCCCCAGTGGTGCCATCCCAGGGGGTTCTGACCCCAAGAACCTCTCAGGGGAACAGACATCCCATTCCCCAGGGACAACCAACATCCTCATCCTGGGGTATCCTGAGCTCAAATATTCCCCAGGGACAGGGACATTCCCATCCTGGGGCATCCTGATCCCCAGCATCCCCCAGGGACACCAACATCCCCATCTTGGGGCATCCTGAACTCAAACATCCCCCAGAGGTCCAGACATCCCCATCCTGGGGCATCCTGAGCTCAAACATCCCCCAGTAACACCAAAATCCCCACCCTGGGGTATCCTGAATTCAAACATCCCCCAGGGACACAAACATCCCCATCCTGGGGCATCCTGAATTCAGACATCCCCCAATAACACCAAAATCCCCATCCAGGGGCATCCTGAGCTCAGACATCCCCCAGGGACACCAACATGTCCATCCTGGGGCATCCTGAGCTCAGACATCCCCCAGGGACACCAAAATCCCCATCCTGGGGCATCCTGAGCTCAAACATCCCCCAGTGACCCAAAAAAAAACCCCATCCTGGGGCATCCTGAGCTCAAACATCCTTCAGTGACCCAAAAAAACTCATCCTGGGTCATCCTGATCCCCAGCATCCCCCAGGGACACCAACATCTCCATCCTGGGGCATCCTGAGCTCAGATATCCCCCAGGGATCCAGTCATCCCCATCCTGGGGCATCCTGAGCTCAGACATCCCCCAGTAACACCAAAATCCTCATTCTGGGGCATCCTGAGCTCAGACATCCCCCAGTGACACAAAAAACCCCATGCTGAGGCATCCTGAGCTCAAACATCCTTCAGTGACCCAAAAAAACTCATCCTGGGTCATCCTGATCCCCAGCATCCCCCAGTAACACCAACATCTCCATCCTGGGGCATCCTGAGCTCAGACATCCCCCAGGGACACCAAAATCCCCGTCCTGGGGTATCCTGAGCTCAGACATCCCTCAGTAACACCAACATCCCCATCCAGGAGCATCCTGAGCTCAAACACCCCCCAGTAACACCAAAATCCTCATTCTGGGGCATCCTGAGCTCAGACATCCCCCAGTGACACAAAAAACCCCATGCTGAGACATCCTGAGCTCAAACATCCTCAGGGGCACCAACATCTGCACCCTGGGGCATCCTGAGCTCAAACATCCCCCAGGGACACCAAAATCCCCATCCTGGGGCATCCTGAGCCCTCCCTGGGCTGCAGGGTTTGGCCCGCTGATCCCTGCTGCTGGCTCAGACAGAGGGGCCAGGCACCCCAAAAGGCAGGAGGAGGAGGAAGAGGGTGACAAGGCCAGGGAGGAAGGAATTTCTCACTCCTTCCCCGCCATGAGCACTGGGGGCCTTTTTGCAGCAGTTTTGGGGGCTCCTGGACATCCCAGGTGGGAAGAGGAGGAAAGTGGGAGCAGGCAGGCAGTGAGGAAGGGCAGCCCTGCAGCAGATGTGCTATGGAAATGAGGAGGAGGAAGATAAAAACACATGTGACAGTGTTCACTGGGGTTTTCAGATTGGGGAAGAGACGAGGATCTGACTCCATGTTTCAGAAGGCTTGATTTATGAATTTATTATATATATTATCTTAAAACTATACTACAAGAATAGAAGAAAGGATTTCATCAGAAGGCTGGCTACGAATAGAAAAAGAAAGAATGATAACAAAGGTTTGTGTGTCGGGCTCTCTGTCCAAGCCAGCTGACTGTGATTGGCCATTAATTAGAAACAACCACATGAGACCAATCCCAGATGCCCCTGTTGCATTCCACAGCAGCAGACAATAATTATTTACATTTTGTTCCTGAGGCCTTTCAGCTTCTCAGGAGGAAAAATCCCGAAGAATGGATTTTCCATAAAAGACATCTGCGACAAGCACACGGCATCACCTCAGCGAGACCCCAGATCGATCCTCCAACCTCAGCCCTCCCTGGGCTCCTTAACAGCGTTCCAATCTTGGCTGTGAGAGGCAAACCAGAGCCGGGCCGAGGAGCCAGACAGGATGTCTGGCCGGAGATGAGCCGGAAAGATGATGATGATGATGCCCTTGGGGACCCCCGAGCCGGTTCATCCCCTTTCCATCCCCGCTCCAGGCACCAGGGATAACCCCGACCCTCCCAGGGGACAACCATGACCCTCCTGGGGCTGCTGCTGCTGCTCTCCTGTCCCCAGCAGCCCCTGGATGATGCTGGAGATGCTTTGCCAGCAGAGGGGACTGTTGCTTGTCTTGTTGCTTGTTTTTCCAGAAGCCTGTCCCTGTAGGGAAGAGACATTCCTGTCCTCCTTGCCCTGCTGAGGATCCTCCCGGTGGGAAAAATCACCGTCTCCAGGGAGAAAATCCTGGCAAGTCTCTCCCCCCAGCGATATTCTCCTCGTTTTCCTACTCCTTTTGTTCGCCGAAAACCTCCGAGTTTGAAATTGTGAATCTCCGCCCCTCGCCAGCGCGCTGCCCTTCCCCCAGAGAAGTCATCTGGGGTAAATAAAGAGAGAAAAACAAAACAAAAAAAAATATAAATATTAAAAATATCCAACCGGGACTGCTGGACCCCGTCAGTGGAAGCTCTGACGGAAACCAAGTTTCGGAGAAGCTGCTCCCGTTGGGCTCTTGCACATCTGGAGAAGAGGGAAGATCACAGCTGGGCACAGCTGGGCACAGCTGGATGCTCTGCAGAGGGATTTCCATAGGATGGATGCAGGGACCTGCCCAGAGATGTCCTCAGTGCAGCCATCACCTCGCCAGGACTGTGAGAGAAATGTGCCAATGGATCAAAGAAATAAATGTTCTCTGTTTCATGAAGCTTCAGAGACTTTAAAGGAATCTGGTCTTTTAACTTGTCATAGAATCAAAAATGCAAATCCTAACAAAAATTACCAGGTTCTCTGAAGTTAGGACAGGGAACCAATATTTTTGATTATTGATTTGAACAGGAACTCAAAAGGGGTGGTTTTTAATGATTTCTTTTTACGTTATTTATATTGTTATTGTCTCGTTGTCTCTTTATTTTGTTTCTTACTTGAAGACGATGGTGGAACCACCTGATTTATCTGTAAATCCAAAGCGTCTGAATTAATACAGACGTTTGGAATTAGAACTCAACTTTATCCTTTCTACATTTTTTTTTCTCTCATTTTCCATAAAAACAAAAAGTAGTTTATTTATTGAAAGACAAAGTTCCAATGGAACATTTCTCAGGCAAAGATTTATCAGACCCAACACGAACTTTGATATATATCTATATCAAGGGGCTGTGAGACCCTCGGGGGGCTCCTCTGGGGCTCCGAGCCCCCTGAGTTTTGGGGGAGCACGGGGCTCACAAGCCTGTAGGATGGACAAAGACGAGAGATCTCTGAAGCCAGGGCCTTTTGGAATTTGGGGTTTATTGCAAAGGGCCTGGGTGCAGGGCCCTGCTGGGATTTGGGGTTTATTGCAAAGGGCCTGGGTGCAGGGCCCTGCTGGGATTTGGGGTTTATTGCACAGGGCCAAGTGCAGGGCCCTGCTGGGATTTGGGGTTTATTGCAAAGGGCCTGGGTGCAGGGCCCTGCTGGGATTTGGGGTTTATTGCAAAGGGCCAAGTGCAGGGCCCTGCTGGGATTTGGGGTTTATTGAACAAGGCCTGGGTGCAGGGCCCTGCTGGGATTTGGGGTTTATTGCACAGGGCCTGGGTGCAGGGCCCTGCTGGGATTTGGGGTTTATTGCACAGGGCCTGGGTGCAGGGCCCTGCTGGGATTTGGGGTTTATTGCAAAGGGCCTGGGTGCAGGGCCCTGCTGGGATTTGGGGTTTATTGCACAGGGCCTGGGTGCAGGGGCCTTTTGGGATTTGGGGTTCATTGCAAAGAGCCAAATGCAGGGCCCAGCCACAGCTCAGAGCAGGCCTGAGAGAAGAGAGGGGTAGAGAGGGTGAGAGGATAAGAGGGTAAGAGTGTAAAAGCACACAAGAGTAAAAGGGTAAGAGAGTAAAAAGGATAAGAGAGTGAAGTTCCCGTTACAATACCATAAATCTTCCGTGCTGAATATTCTAATTCTCACTAACCAATCCAGTACAAGATACAAATCCTATAGCATTCACATACAGCCTGTAAGAATCATTACATCACCATACTGTGTTGCATTTAAAACCCTAAAAACTCCTCTTTGCGCCTCTTCTGCCAAGCCTAAAAACTGCTCTGTGGAAACCCCAAAAACTCCTATTTGGAGTGGTTTTAAACCCTAAAAACTCCTCTTTGGACCCCTTCTGCCAAGCTGGCAGGGTCTGCTCTGAGCCTTGGAGCTGTCTGCAAGCAGAGGGTGTTGTTCCATCAAAAGGGGATCACCTTCAGTCCAGCCACGCCTTTGTTTTCCAGGTGTTCAGTAACTAAAGGATCTCAAAGCTTGCTTTAATTTCAATCTCACAGTTTCTATATTCTCAAAAAAAAATTTTTTTTTTTTTTTTTTTTTTGCTAGACAATCATATTTATAAGGCTTTCCTGTTCCATCTTCCCCAACACAGGGATGATGCAGCCGGGCTGGGCATCTGCCAAGTGCCCTTGGACACCTCCCAAACTCCTCGCCGAGCCCCAGGGCAGCCCTCCAGCTCCCTGGCACGGCCCTCGGGCTTTAGGGAGAGGATCCAAGCCCTCAAATCACCCTCCTGATTGAGGGCTTGGAAGTGGGAAGCGGCACCATGCTCTTCCTCACGGCCGGGAAATCCGAGCCCGGCGCGGAGCCCACGTGGGCTCGGCTGTGCAAGGGTTAAACGCAGCTGCTCGTCCGGGTCTCGGGGGCCTCCCACTCGGCAGGCAGGGTATGAATAGCTGCTCTCCCCTCTGCTCGCCGGCACTCTCTGCTTCCCTCCCCGCCTTCCCCTCCTCATCCTCCCACGATGGCCATGCTGAGCGCGGAGAGTTTGGCGGCGCCCAGAGCCCTGGGAGAGGAATCGCTGCAGATGTGGGACCTCAACAAGCGCCTGGAGGCCTACCTGGCCCGCGTGAAGTTCCTGGAGGAGGAGAACGAGCTGCTGCGAGCCGAAATCCAGAGCAGCAAGAGCGGCCGGGCGGGGGAATCGTGGAGGGCCAAGTACGAGGAGGAGCTGCGAGCGCTGCGGGATGCGCTGGATGTCGCCTTCAGGGACAAATGCACGGCCGAGCTGGCCAGGGACAACCTCTACGAGGAGGTGCAGCAGGTGAGGAGCAGGTGCCAGAAGGAGCAGGCAGCCCGAGAAGCAGCCAAGAAGGAGCTGTCCTTGAGCAGGAAGGAGCTGGAGGAGGAGAGGAGAGCGCAGATCTGGCTCAAGGAGAGAGCGGCGCAGCTGGAGAAGGAGGTGCAAGCCCTGCTGGAGGTGCACGAGGAGGAGAAAGCGGGGCTGGACCAGGAGATCGCCACCTTCTCGCACAGCCTGGAGAGTTTCCGCTGTGCCCCCGTGGCCCTGCAGCCCGTGGAGGTGGAGGATTACTCCAAGAGGCTCTCGGAGATCTGGAAAGGGGCGGTGGAGACCTACAAGGCAGAAGTGGCTCAGCTGGAAGGTTCCCTGTGCCAGGCCAAGGAGAACCTGTGGAAGGCGGTGGAGGACAACCAGCAGAGCCAGCTGCAGCTGCAGCACCTGGAGAAGGACCTGGCGGGGCTCAAAGCTCGCAAGGAGATGCTGGAGGAGAGCCTGGCCCGGCAGTGGCAGGAGCAGCGCGGGGAGGCGGAAAAGTTCCAGGCGAGTGAAAAATCCCCAGGGGAGGGGACAGCAGAGGGGCTGGGGGTGCTGGGTGGGCACGCAGGGCACGACCCTGAGCAAAGAGATGCGAGAGATGGATGGGGGGAGGCGAACAGAGCGAGCAAAGCCCAGGGAAGGGAGGGAGGATGAGCTCAGAGGAAGAGCAAAGCGGCTTGGGGACATCTCAAAGCGCCTTGGGGACATCTCTGTCCCTGGGGACAACAGACACCCGGGGTCACCAAACTGCAGCGGAGCAGCAGCAGCCACCGGGGGCTCCCCCAGAACCCCTGCCCGCGTTCGGGGCGCGGATCCCGGGGCAGCCGCAGCCCCCGGTGTGCGGGAAGGACAAACTCCCAAAAACTCCCTCCGAGTTCGCCGCAGCTGCGACCCGACAGCTGCAAAAGCCATTCAGCGCAGGGAGGAGGAGGCGGAACGGGCTGGAAATACCGGGAGCGGCGTCAGCACCGCCCGGGGAAGGGTCTCCCTTTGTTCCAGCTGCTGAGAGCAGCCCTGGGTGTCCCGGGGCAGAGGATGCCGCCGCCTCCGCTGCTCTAATGAAAGTTATTTCTTTTCTTTCCCACGCCGGCTGTGAATCAGCCCGGCCTTTCCTCCCTCTTCCCGTCCCCTTTCAGCCCTGCTCATTTCCCTCACTCTCAGCCCCCGGGGCTAAAATGAGCTCCGGGGCTCATCCCTGAGCATCCTGCGGGGATCAGCGGAGCCACCGAGCCCTGCCCAGGTCCGCGGGGTTCGGGCAGGGCTGGGGGTGACCGTGCCCATGGAGTTGGTTCTTTCCCTCGCTGTGAATCAATCAGCCCGGCCTTTCCTCCCTCTTCCAGTCCCCTTTCAGCCCTGCTCATTTCCCCCATCCTCAGCCCCCGGTGCTAAAATGAGCTCCGGGGCTCATCCCTGCGGGGATCCTGAACCCCGCGGGGACCGGTGGAGGTCAGGAAGGGCTGGGGGTGACCCTGACCCCCCTGTGGTGCCTGCAGCTGCCCATGAAGTTGTCTCTTTTCCACCTGGCCATGAATCAGCCCGGCCTTTCCTCCCTTTTCTCCCCCACCCTCAGCCCCCGGTGCTAAATTGAGCTCCGGGCTCCTCATCCCTGAGCATCCTGCGGGGATCCCGAATCCCGCAGGGGTCGGGGGGACTCAGGCAGGGCTGGGGGTGACCCAGCTGGCCACGGAGGCCCTGAAGCAGGAGCAGCAGAGCCATGGAGTTGTTTCTTTCCTAATCAGCCCGGCCTTTCCTCCCTCATCCCATCCCCTGCTCTTCTCCCCCACCCTCAGCCCCCGGTGCTAAATTGAGCTCCGGGCTCCTCATCCCTGAGCATCCTCCGGGGATCCCGAACCCCGCGGGGACCAGGGGGGCTCCGCCAGGGCTGGGGGTGACCCTGACCCCCCTGTGGTGCCTGCAGCTGCCCATGAAGTTGTTTCTTTTCCACCTAGCCATGAATCAGCCCGGCCTTTCCTCCCTTTTCTCCCCCATCCGCAGCCCCCGGTGCTAAAATGAACTCCGGGCTCATCCTTGAGCATCCTGCGGGGATCCCGAACCCCGCGGGGACCAGGGGGGCTCTGCCAGGGCTGGGGGTGACCCTGGCCGCCCTCTGACCCCCCTGTGGTGCCCACAGCTGGCCATGGAGGCCCTGGAGCAGGAGCAGCAGAGCCTGCGGGCGCAGATCGCGCGGGTGCTGGAGGACAGGCAGCAGCTGATGCACCTCAAGATGTCCCTGAGCCTGGAAGTGGCGACCTACAGGTGAGCCCCGGCTGGGCACAGGTGGGCACAGGTGGGCACCGCAGGGACGGCCCCGTGCCCCCCGAGCGGGCCCTTCCTTCCAGATGGCCCCGCACGGAGGGGCCGTGGGCACGATTAGCATGAGAATGGGGCTGGCCCTGCGCGGCCGAGCGTGATGTCACCGTGCGGGGACACTGATCCGGGCCGCGGGGGGAGGGGAGGGCAGGGGGCACGGCAGCCAGGGGGGCTCCTTCGGGCTCCGCAGCGAGCCGTGCCAGGGCGGCGGGACCGGCCGTGCCTCAGTTTACCCGCCCTGTGTCCAGCAGAACCAGCCGTGCCTCAGTTTACCTGCCCTGTGTCCAGAGCAGCACATCCAGCCGTGCCTCAGTTTCCCCACCCTGTGTCCAGCAGAAGCAGCCGTGCCTCAGTTTACCCTCCCTGTGTCCAGAGCAGCACATGCAGCCGTGCCTCAGTTTACCTGTCCTGATAACCTGGGTCATAGCAGCGGAACCGGCCGTGCCTCAGTTTTACCTGCCCTGTGTCCAGCAGAAGCAGCCGTGCCTCAGTTTCCCCGCCCTGTGTCCAGCAGAAGCAGCCGTGCCTCAGTTTACCCGCCCTGTGTCCAGAGCAGCACAACTCCCGTGCCTCAGTTTACCTACCCTGATGCCCTGTGTCCATAGAAGCACATCCAGCCGTGCCTCAGTTTACCCACCCTCACACCCTGTGTTCGGAGCACCAGAGCAGCACATCCAGCCGTGCCTCAGTTTACCCACCCCGATGCCCCCTGTGTCCATAGCAGCAGAAGCAGCTGTGCCTCAGTTTACCCACCCTGACACTGTGTCCAGAGCACCCCAAGCTCCCGTGCCTCAGTTTACCTGCCCTGACCCCCTGTGTTTAGCGCACCAGAGCAGCACATCCAGCCGTGCCTCAGTTTACCCACTCTGACACTGTCCAGAACAGCACAGGCAGCCGTGCCTCAGTTTACCCACCCTGTGTCCATAGAAACCCATCCAGCTGTGCCTCAGTTTGCCCACCCTGTGTCCATAGAAACACATCCAGCTGTGCCTCAGTTTACCTGCCCTGATGCCACAAGCACCTGTGCCTCAGTTTACCCACCCTGATGCCCCCTGTGCCCATAGCAGCGGAACCAGCCGTGCCTCAGTTTACCCGCCCTGTGTCCATAGCATCGTGGGGGCAGCCGTGCCTCAGTTTCCCCACGCCGGGGTGCCCGGGGAGCCCCCTGCAGCACCCCCAGCCCCTCTGCTCTCCCCCAGGACCCTGCTGGAAGCCGAGAGCAGCCGCCTGCAGGTGCCCGCCGGGGAATTCAGGGTGACAAACGGGCTGAGAGGTAAGGGACCCCCGGTGCCACCCCCGGGGGGGTTAAATGGGTTAAAATGTGGATTTAGACACCTTTTCCTGAAGGGTTAAATGGGTTTAAATGTGGATTTAGGCACCTTTTTCTGGGGAGTTAAATGGGTTTAAATGTGGATTTATGCACCTTTTCCTAAAGGGTTAAATGGGTTAAAATGTGGATTTAGGCACCTTTTCCTGAAGGGTTAAATGGGTTTAAATGTGGATTTAGGCACCTTTTCCTGGGGAGTGAAATGGGTTTAAATGTTGGTTTAGGCACCTTTTCCTGAAGGGTTAAATGGGTTTAAATGTGGATTTAGGCACCTTTTCCTGGGGAGTTAAATGGGTTTAAATGTGGATTTAGGCACCTTTTCCTGGGGGGGGTTAAATGGGTTTAAATGTGGATTTAGGCACCTTTTCCTGAAGGGTTAAATGGGTTTAAATGTGGGTTTAGGCACCTTTTCCTTGGGGGGTTAAATGGCTTAAAATGTGGATTTAGGCACCTTTTCCTTGGGGGGTTAAATGGGTTTAAATGTGGATTCAGACAAATTTTCCTGGTGGGGGTCAGATGTGTTTAAATGTGGATTTAGGCACCTTTTCCTGAAGAGTTAAATGGATTTAAATGTGGATTTAGACACCTTTTCCTGGGGAGTTAAATGTGTTTAAATGTGGATTTAGGCACCTTTTCCTGAAGGGTTAAATGGGTTTAAATGTGGATTTAGGCACCTTTTCCTGGGGAGTGAAATGGGTTTAAATGTGGGTTTAGGCACCTTTTCCTGAAGGGTTAAATGGGTTTAAATGTGGATTTAGGCACCTTTTCCTGAAGGGTTAAATGGGTTTAAATGTGGATTTAGACACATTTTCCTGGGGAGGTTAGATGTGTTTAAATGTGGATTCAGACACATTTTCCTGGAGAGTTTAGATATTTTTAAATGTGGATTCGGACACATTTCCCTGCATTTTCCTGGGGGGAGTTTAAATGTGTTTAAATGTGGATTCAGACACATTTTCCTGCATTTTCTTGGGGAAGTTTGCATGTGTTTAAATGTGGATTTAGACACATTTTCCTGGGGAGGTTACATGTGTTTAAATGTGGATTCAGACACATTTTCCATGGGGAGGTTAGATATTTTTAAATGTGGATTCGGACACATTTCCCTGCATTTTCCTGGGGGGAGTTTAAATGTGTTTAAATGTGGATTCAGACACATTTCCCTGCATTTTCCTGGGGAAGTTTGCATGTGTTTAAATGTGGATTTAGACACATTTTCCTGGGGAGGTTAGATGTGTTTAAATGTGGATTCAGACACATTTCCCTGCATTTTCCTGGCAGCGATAGGAAGGTGTGAACAGCGTCCAGGGGGCTCTTGGCACGGGGCTCACAGCCCAGATAAGCCTTATCTGCTCCTTCACCAGCCTTATCTGCTCCTTTGCCTCGTTTTTAATTCCCTTCCTTTCATGGGAAGGGCAGCACAGGACGGGAGGGCTGTGCTAACAAGCTGAGCATTTCCTTTTTCCTCACAACAAACCAAACAAAAAAAAAAAATGAAAATCCCAAGGAAAGCTTTGTCACCTGCACGCTTGTGGCTGCAGCTGGGTGTGATGGAGTTCACAGAGGATGAGGGAAGAGATGAGGATCTGACTCCATGTTTCAGAAGGCTTGATTTATTATTTTATTATATATTTTATATTAAAACTGTACTAAAAGAATAGGAGAAAGGATTTCATCAGCAGGCTGGCTAAGAATAGAAAAAGAAAGAATGGATAACAAAGGTTTGTGGCTGGGACAGAGTCCGAGCCAGCTGACTGTGATTGGCCATTAATTAGAAACAATCAACGTGGGCTAATCAGAGATGCACCTGTTGCATTCCACAGCAGCAGATAACCATTGTTCACATTTTGTTCCTGAGGCCTCTCAGCTTCTCAGGAGAAAAAATCCTAAGGAAAGGATTTTCCATAAAAGATGTCTGCGACAGCTGGGCACGAATCCCCCGGGAGCAGCAGCATCAGGAGGGAGGAATTTCCCACTTTCCAAGAAGGAGCTGGTTAAAAATAAAAATAAAAATAAAAATAAAAATAGGAGAGGGGGCATTGAGAGGGAGCCAGGGCAGGGCTGGGAGAGGCTCACGGTTCCCTCCTTGCTCTTTTCAGATCTCAAACTGGAGCTGAGCAGCAGCAAAGCATCGCCAGCGAGCCCCGAGGCCAGGCGGGTGCTGCCCTGCACCCCCTTGCCCAGGGTGACCAAACACCCCCAAAGTGCCACCCTGACACCCCAAAGCACCAGGGAGCTCCAGAAAATCACCCCAGCCCTCCGTGGCAGTGCCGCCAGCAGGGTTAGGGGGCTGGGGGCTCTCCCACCCAGCCCGCCCCAGGCAGGCAGAGCCTCCCTCGCCCTCTCCCCCGAGCAGGAGAGCTGTGGGGTGGAAGGCCCAGCCTGGCCAGGAGGAGATGAGGCAGCAATGAGCCCAGGGATGGAGTGTGCCCTGCCCAGAGCCTCTGGGGACAGTGGCAGTGCCAGCCTGCAGCCCCTGGGAGATGCCCACAGGCTGCAGTACCCGGCCCAGCTGGTCAGCGAGGCGCTGGAGGACGCCCTCAAGGAGATGGGAGATGATGCTCAGCCCCAAGAGGAGCCCACGCCCAGCTCCACGTGGGATGTCTGTGCTCCCAGCCCCGTTTTCCCCACCAAGGCTGTGCCAGAGGGGCCTGGGGAAGGGCAGGAGGGATGTGAGGATGAGGAGAAGGTTGGGGAGGTGATGCTCCAGGGGCTGGCGAAGGAGAGCAGCACCCTGCAGGACACAGCTCCATCCCCACCAAGCGTGGACCCTCCCTTGGGGAGCCAGGAAGATCTGGGAGCATGGGAGGAAGAGGAAGAGGAGGAAGAGGAGGAAGAGGTCCCTGCTGTGCTGAGCCCAAGGGATGCAGAAATGGAGGCCCAGGAAGGGGATGAGGATCTGCCTGGGCAGCCAGAGAGCAGCTGGGAAAAGCCAGAGGAGCAAAGGACACAAACCCCCAGCACGGAGCCTTCACACCCCTCCGAGGATGAGGAGGAGGAGCAGGGAGATGTCCAGCAGGAAGGAACAGATGGGCAAGAGGAGAAATGTCCCCACAGAGAAGTGGAGAAATGTCCCCACAGAGAAGTGGAGAAATGTCCCCACAGAGAAGTGGAAGCTGCTGGTGCTGTCCTCGTGCAAAGCCACCAGGCTCTGCCCACAGAAGGTCACCTGGAGCAGGACTTTGCTGATGCGGGGCAGGAAAGGGCTGAGCAGCACAAAATGCCCAGGTGTGAGGTGGACCTGGCTGCAGAGCAGGGAAGGGAGCAGGAGCTGTGCCCAGAGCAGGAGCCCTCAGGTGCCCCTGAGGCCATCCCAGCAGAGGAACCTCCCACGGGAGCTGGAGGAGATGCTGGGGCAGGGGAGGGGGAGAAGGGAGAGGCCAGCAGGGAGGTGCTGGGAGAGGAGGATCACGGGGTGGGACAGGACCCCATGGCAGGAGAAGACCTTGGGGCAGGAGAAGGCTCTGAGGCAGGAGAAGATCTTGGGGCAGGAGACCATGAGGCAGGAGAAGATCTTGGGGCAGAATATCTTGGGGCAGGAGAAGACTCTGGGGCAGGAGAAGTTATTGGGGCAGAAGATCTTGGGGCAGGAGAAGGCTCCAAGATAGGAGAAGATCTTGGGGCAGGAGACCATGAGGCAGCAGAAGATCTTGGGGCAGAATTTCTTGGGGCAGGAGAAGATCTTGGGGAAGGAGAAGGTTCCAAGTTAGGAGAAGACCATGGGGCAGGAGACCATGAGGCAGGAGAAGATCTTGAGGCAGAATATCTTGGGGCAGGAGAAGACTCTGGGACAGGAGAAGATTTTGGGGCAGGAGAAGTTCTTGGGGCAGAAGATCTTGGGGCAGGAGAAGGCTCCAGGTTAGGAGAATGCTCTGAGGCAGGAGAAGATCTTGGGGCAGAATTTCTTGGGGCAGGAGAAGATCTTGGGGCAGGAGAAGGCTCCAAGATAGGAGAAGACCATGGGGCAGGAGAAGACCATGGGGCAGGAGACCATGAGGCAGGAGAAGATCTTGGGGCAGAATTTCTTGGGGCAGGAGAAGATCTTGGGGCAGAATTTCTTGGGGCAGGAGAAGATCTTGGGGAAGGAGAAGGTTCCAAGTTAGGAGAAGACCGTGGGGCAGGAGAAGACCATGGGGCAGGAGAAGACCATGGGGCAGGAGAGGCAGGTGAGACCCTGGAGGGGGACAGCAGAGCCCCTGAGGAGCTGCAGGAAGGAGAGGAGGAGGAACAGGAGGGGCTGGAGCCAGCAGAGGAGCCCTGGGCACAGGAGGGTGACCATGGCAGTGCCCAAGAGCCCTGGGAGGTGACAGCAGGGGACACGGAGGGACCAGGACAGCCAGCCTGGGCGGGTGCCACGCTGGAAAGGGAGCAGAGAGGTGGCACAGGGCCAGCAGAGCTGGAGGAGGCCCAGGAGGATGACGAAGGAGATGCCAGGAGGCAGGAGATGAGGCAGCAGCAGGCGCTGGCACAGGCTGAGCTGGCACAGCTGGGCAGCGTGGCACAGCCTGTGCCAACCTCTCCTGGTGCCCCTGGGCACAGCCAGGAGCTGGCAGAGGCTCCAGGGGAGCTGGGGCAGGTGCCAGGTGCCAGCACTGAGTGGGCATTAGAGGAGACCCCCGGAGACACGGAGCTGGCAGAGCTGGAGAGCTCAGAGCTGGTGGCACCTGGGCAGGTGCCAGGTGAGAACAGCGAGTGGGCATTGGAGGAAGCCACCAGAGATCCAGAGCTGGTGGCACTGGGGCAAGTGCCAGGTGCCAGTGCTGAGTGGGCACTGGAGGAGACCCCCAGAGACACAGAACCCACACAACTGGAGAGCTCAGAGCTGGTGGCACCTGGGCAGGTGCCAGGTGAGTGGGCATTGGAGGAAACCCCCAGAGACACAGAACCCACTGAGCTGGGGGAACTGGAGAGCTCAGAGCTGGTGGCACGGGGGCAGGTGCCAGGTGAGAACAATGAGTGGGCACTGGAGGAGACCCCCAGAGACACAGAACCCCCAGAATTGGAGAGCTCAGGGCTGGTGGCACCGGGGCAGGTGCCAGGTGAGTGGGCACTGGAGGAGACCCCAAGGAGCCCAGAGCTGGCAGTGGGCACGGGCAGGAGGGTGGAGCTGGAGGACACCCTGCCCGACAGCACCCCCCTGCACCTCTACCAGCAGGAGATGCCGATGGGCACACCCAGCCCGGACCCTCCAGAGGGCAAGGACACCACGGGCACAGCTCCTGTGTGTGCCACAGCCCAGCAGGGCCAAGGGAGGCACCGGCCACCAGCTGCCAGCGCGCCAGAGGAGGAGGAAGAGGAGGGTGATGAAGAGGAAGGCTATTTCATGGTCTCTGCTCCCGGCCAAGAGGTGTCCAGCTCAGAGGAAGCCGAGATCCCGGAGGACTTTGAAGAAATTCAAGTGGACGCAGCTGAAGGCGGCCAAGATGCTCTGGAGCACCTGGAGGTGCTGGCTGCAGGGGCAGATGAGGGTATGGAGGTGCCCACTGAGGAACCTGAGGTGCCCGAGGATGAGGAGGGCACTGCTGAGCTGGAGGAAGGCCCAGAAGAAGATCCAAACTGCCTTGGGGTGGTGGGACCATCATCAGGAGGTTCTGGTGAGCCAGCCCAGGGTGCCACAGCGTGGCAGGGACCAGAGCACCCAGAAGATCCAGATGAGGAGCTCCACAGCACAGCTGAGCTGGAGGAAGGCCCAGAAGAAGACCCCAGTTCTGTGGGGGTGGTGGGACCATCATCAGAAGGTTCTGATGAGCCAGCCCAGGGTGCCACAGCATGGCAAGGACCAGAGAACCCAGAAGATCCACATGAGGAGCTCCACAGCACAGCTGAGCTAGAGGAAGGCCCAGAAGAAGATCCAAACTGCCTTGGGGTGGTGAGACCATCATCAGGAAGTTCTGGTGAGCCAACCCAGGGTGCCACAGGCTCTGCAGAAGAGCACCCAGAAGATCCACATGAGGAGCTCCACAGCACAGCTGAGCTGGAGGAAGGCCCAGAAGAAGACCCCAGCTCTGTGGGGATGGTGGAACCATCATCAGGAGGTTCTGGTGAGCCAACCCAGGGTGCCACAGGCTCTGCAGAAGGGCACCCAGAAGATCTGGCTGCTGATCTAGATGATGGTATGGAGGTGCCCACTGAGGAACCTGAGGTGCCCGAGGATGAGGAGGGCACTGCTGAGCTGGAGGAAGGCCCAGAAGAAGACCCCAGCTGCTTTGGGGTGGTGGGACCATCATCAGGAGGTTCTGGTGAGCCAACAGCGTGGCAGGCACCAGAGCACCCAGAAGATCCACATGAGGAGCTCCACAGCGCAGCTGAGCTGGAAGGGGATGCCAGGACCCCGGGGCTGGCAGGGCAGGAGCAGGAGGAAGATGAGGATGAGGATGAGCCCAGCACGGCTCCCCACGACCCGAGCAAGGCCAGAGCAGAGCTCCAGGCCCAGGCAGGGCCTGGTGGAGCAGAGCAGCCCCTGGAGGAGCAGCCGGGCACGGAGGAGGAGGGAGCCCTGGGCAGCAGCGGGAGCCTGGGGCAGGGAGGTTCTCCAGAGGTGACCCCAGACATCCCTGACACAGCCCAGCTGCCCGTGGACATCGTGGAAGCCTCGGGGATTCTGGAGATCGTTGAGCAGGCGCTGGAGTTCAACCAGGAGCTGATGGGGGAGAGGGTGGCAGAGGCTGGGCAGGGTCCTGGCACGAGAGAGCTGTCCTGGGATGGAGGAGAACGCCCTGAACCCTCCTGGGATGGAGGAGAACGCCCTGAACCCTCCTGGGATGGAGGAGAACGCCCTGAGCCCTCCTGGGATGGAGGAGAACGCTCTGAACCCTCCTGGGATGGAGGAGAACGCCCTGAACCCTCCTGGGATGGAGGAGAACTCTCCCGGGATGAAGAGGAAGACCCTGAGGTGTCCCGGGATGCAGAGGAAGGCTCTGATCTGTCCCGGGATGCAGAGGAACACCCCAAACTCTCCCGGGATGCAGAAGAAGACTCCAAACTCTCCCGGGATGCAGAAGAAGGCTCTCAGCTCTCCCGGGATGCAGAGGAAGACTCCAAACTCTCCCGGGATGCTCGGGAAGGTTCTCAGCTCTCCAAGGATGCAGAGGAAGGCTCTGATCTGTCCCGGGATGCAGAGGAAGGCTCCAAACTCTCCCGGGATGCAGAGGAAGACTCTGAGCTCTACCAGGGTGAAGGAGAACACCCCAAGCTCTCCCAGGATGCAGAAGAAGACTCTCAGCTCTCCCAGGATGCAGAAGAAGACTCTCAGCTCTCCCAGGATGCAGAGGAACACCCCGAGTTCTCCCAGGATGCAGAGGAACACCCCAAGTTCTCACAGGATGCAGAAGAAGACTCCAAACTCTCTCAAGATGCAGAGGAAGACCCCGAGCTGTCCCGAGATGAGGAGGAAGGCTCAGAGCTGTCCCGGGATGCAGGAAAACACCCCGAGCTGTCCCGGGATGCAGAAGAAGGCTCCAAACTCTCCCGGCATGCAGAGGAACACCCCAAACTCCCCAGGGATGCAGAGGAAGACCCCGAGTTCTCCCAGGATGCAGAGGAACACCCCAAACTGCCCCGGGATGCAGAAGAAGGCTCCAAACTCTCCCGAGATGCAGAGGAACACCCCGAGCTCCCCCAGGATGCAGAGGAACACCCCAAACTCCCCCGGGATGCAGAGGAAGACCCCGAGCTGTCCCGGCATGAGGAGGAAGGCTCCTCCTTGTCCTCCTCCAGCGAGGAGGAGCCCACGGTGCAGGAGGCCCCGGAGGGCGAGCCCCGGGCTCACAACGGGCTGCCCAGCCCGGAGGAGCTGCCCGAGTTCACCGAGGAGCTGCTGAACGGCACCTCCAGCACGGCCCCGGCGCAGGAAACACCCTGGGAGCCCTCGGGGGTGGTGCCAGCGCAGATAGCCAGCCCTGGGGATGGCAGTGCCACCAAGCCTCAGGGGGATGGCAGTGCCACCAAGCCTCAGGGGGATGGCAGCCTCAGGGGGAAGCAGCTGAGCCCCGTGTCCCCTGTTCTGGGTGAGGGTGTCCTGAGCCTCGCAGCCCAGCAGCAGCCCTGCTCCTCAGGGGACGAGTGACAGAACCTTCTGGTGGCCCCTTCCTGCCAGGACCCCGTTGTTCCCCCTCATCCCACCCCTTATCCCCGTCTCCCCGTGGGTTTTTCACGTGTTTGTGTGGAATTTTTGCGCCCCTTTTTCAGAGTGAAGAACCGCCAAGTTTCGTTGTCTCACAGCCCACCCAAATTCTCACGTTTGCTCTGGGATCCTTGCTCCGTTTTGAGTTTCCTCCTGGATGGGTTGCCTGCAGGAACCCACCTGCTATTTAATTTAAACTCAGTGTTTCCCCATTCCCTGCAGGATTCCCTCTCCAATTCCTCCAGGACGTCCAGCTGGAGCTTAGGGACTCCCCCAAACTGCACCCTGGCGCTCAGCATTTTGGGCTACATCACCCCAGGCTCACCCTGGGTTTTTCACGTGTTTGTGTGGAATTTTTGCGCCCCTTTTTCAGAGTGAAGAACCACCGAGTTTCGTTGTCTCACAGCCCACCCAAATTCTCACGTTTGCTCTGGGATCCTTGCTTCGTTTTGAGTTTCCTCCTGGATGGGTTGCCTGCAGGAACCCACCTGCTATTTAATTTAAACTCAGTGTTTCCCCATTCCCTGCAGGATTCCCTCTCCAATTCCTCCAGGATGTCCAGCTGGACCTTAGGGATACCCCTAAACTGCACCCTGGCGCTCTCAGCATTTTGGGCTACATCACCCCAGGCTGACCCTGGGTTTTTAACATGTTTGTGTGGATTTTTTGCACCCTTTTTCAGAGTGAAGAGCCACCAAGTTCTGTTGCACCCTCACGGCCCACCCAAATTCTCACGTTTGCTCTGGGATCCTTGCTTCGTTTTGAGTTTCCTTCTGGGTGGGTTGCTCTGCTGTATTTAATTTAAACTCGGTGTTTCCCCATTCCCTGCAACTTTCCCTCTCCAATTCCTCCAGGATGTCCAGCTGGACCTTAGGGTCCCCCCCAAACTGCACCCTGGCACTCAGCATTTTGGGCTACATCACCCCAGGCTCACCCTGGGTTTTTTACATGTTTGTGTGGAATTTTTGCCTTTTCACCCTTTTTCAGAGTGAAGAACCACCAAGTTCTGTTGCACCCTCACGGCCCACCCAAATTCTCACGTTTGCTCTGGGATCCTTGCTTCATTTTGAGTTTCCTCCTGGATGGGCTGCTGTGCTGTATTTAATTTAAACTCTGTGTTTCCTCATTCCCTGCAAGATTCCCTCTCCAAATCCTCCAGGACGTCCAGCTGGACCTTAGGGTCCCCCCCAAACTCCCAAACTGCACCCTGGGACTCGGCATTTTGGGGTACATCACCCCAGGCTCCCCAGCCCGACCCTGGGGGCTGAGCCACGCTGGATGTACCCAAAATTAATTTAATAAAGCCTCATGCTCCCCTCAGGGCTGGCTCTCCTCACTCTGGGCCAGGGCAGGGCACTGATGGGGGCTGGTTGGGGCTGGGATGGTGCCCTGGTGGGGATCCTGGGGGCAGGGTGTGGGTGCAGGGTGGGTGGGACGGTGCTGCCCCATCTCTGGGACAATGCACAGCCCTGGAGCTTCGTGGCCACCATCCCTGGGGTGGTGCAGCCCCCCAGGGCTATGGAAATGCTTGAGCAGGCGCTGGAGCTCAACCAGGAGCTGATGGAGGGAGGGTGGGCAGGGTTTGTAACCAGTTTGCCACCCCAGTGCCAGGATGGTGCAGCCCCCCAGGACAATGCCCCCGGGAGGATGCTCCTCCATTCCCAGGGTGATGCCCCCACGAGGATTTTCCCCCATTCCCAAGGTGATACCCCAAGGGGGATGCTCCCCCATTCCCAGAGTGCTGCAGCCCCCAGGGCAATGCCCCAGGAGGGTTTTCCTCCATTCCCAGGCTGATGCAATCCCCAGGGGGATGTTCCCCCATTCCCAGGGTGGTGATGGAGCCTCCAGGAAGATGCAGCCCCCCAGGGCAATGGCCCCAGGAGGGTCTTCCCCCATTCCCAGAGTGCTGCAGCCCCCAGGACGATGCCCTCAGTGGGGTGTTCCTCCATTCCCAGGGTGATGGAGCCCCCAGGATGATGCAGCCCCCCAGGGCAATGCCCTCAGGAGGGTTTTCCCCCATTCCCAGGGTGATGCAGCCCCCAGGGGATGCTCTCCCATTCCCAGGGCAATGCAGCCCCCCTGGGCAATGCCCCCAGGGTGGTGTTCCCCCTTTCTCAGGGCGATGCTCCCAGATGGATGTTCACCCATTCCCAGAGTGCTGCAGCCCCCAGGACGATGCCCTCAGTGGGGTGTTCCTCCATTCCCAGGGTGATGCAGCCCCCAGGGACAATTCAGCCCTCAAGGCAATGCCCCCAGGAGAAGGTTCCCCCATTCCCAGGGCGATGGAGCCCCCAGGATGATGCAGCCCCCAAGGCAATGCCTGCAGGAGGAGATTCCCCCATTCCCAGGGTGACACCCCAGGAGGATTCTCCCCCATTCCCAGGAGGATTCTCCCCCATTCCCGGGGTGATTCTCCCCCATTCCCAGGAGGATTCTCCCCCATTCCCAGGGTGACACCTCAGGAGGATTCTCACCCACTCCCAGGGTGATTCTCCCCCATTCCCAGGAGGATTCTCCCCCACTCCCAGGGTGATTCTCCCCCATTCCCAGGCTGATGCAGCCCCCAGAAGGATTCTCCCCCATTCTCATGGTGATGCAGCCCCCTGGGCTCACAGACCCCATCCCCCTGCGATGCTCCCCGACCCCCAGACCCCCGTCACCCCTCGAGGGGCTGCTCCCCCACCCCGGAGCTCCTCAGTCACCCCTCAAGTCTCGCTGCTGCCCATGAATTCCCCCAGTTTCCTCCTGGCCTGCCAACAGCAGCGGCCGGGATGCCAACCCAGCCCAGCCTGGCAGCGCCCCGAGCTCGATGTGGGCACCGTGCCCACTGAACCACCAGCACATCCCGGCCCTGGGAGCCACCAGAACCCCGTGGGCACCCCCCGAACCGGAGGGCGGTGGGCACAGGGGGGCTGCGAGGGGCTCAATCGCCCCGTTGTGCGGCCGGGCGTGGGGAGAGGCGCATAAATCAGCGCTGGGCTGGAAGAACGAGCTCCTTTGTGCCTGGCAAAGGGCTGAGTCACAGCCGGACAGGGCACACGGTGACTCGTTGGCACCCACGGGGGTGCTCGGCATCGCCCTGTGCCCGATTTAGCTCGGGGCTTCCCAGGGATGCTCAGAGGCAGGAGCGATAAGAAGCCGACATCGAGCTGCCTTCCTCCGAGAAACCCCCGAAAAAAACCCCCGGCCCCCTCCTCTGCTGAAGGCGACGGATTCCTTTTAAGGTGAAACTCCAACGGATCCAAACACCCCAAGATAAAAAAAAAAAATAAATAAAATCCCCTTCTGATGAGTTTAATCAGGCGCCGAGCCTGCGTTCCCTCACACGGCCCGAGCGCCCCCCGAGGGGTCCCCAAAGCTGGGGGGGTCCCGGGGAGGGGGCGGAGGATGAGGAGGAGGAGGAGACGGAGGCGGCTCGGGCCGTGCGGGGGGTGACATTCCTGGCGAAATGAATCCGCATTCCTGCGGCGCTGACAGCGACCGGGGGGCGCGGATGGCGGGGGAGGGGAGAGCCTTCCTCCCACGGCGGGAGGAGGAGGAGGAGGAGGAGGAGGAGGAGGGGAGGAAGCGCTGAAAGCTCGGAGGCGGCCGGGGGGATGGGGGACATTGCCCGGGTCTTTGAGGGAACGGCCCCGAGAATGTCCCCAACGGCATCGAGAGTGTCCCCAACAGCACCGAGAATGTCCCCAGCAGGACTGAGAGTGTCCCTAACAGGACAGAGGTGTCCCCAACAGGACCAAGAGTGTCCCCAACAGGACAGAGTGTGTCCACAACAGGACCGAGAATGTCCCCAACAGGACTGAGTGTCCCCAACAAGACAGAGAGTGTCCCCAACAGGAGCGAAAATGTCCCCAACAGGACCAAGAGTGTCCCCAACAGGACTGAGAGTGTCCCCAACAGGAGTGAAAGTGTCCCCAACAGGACCGAGAATGTCCCCAAAAGGGCCAAGAGTCTCCACAACAGGACAGAGAGTGCCCCCAAAGGGATTGAGAGTGGCCCCAACAGGACAGAGATGTCCCCAAAGGGACCAAAAGTGTCCCCAACAGGACAGAGGTGTCCCCAAAGGGATTGAGAGTGTCCCCAACGAGACTGAGAGTGTTCCCAACAGCACCGAGAATGTCCCCAGCAGGACTGAGAGTGTCCCTAACAGGACAGAGGTGTCCCCAACAGGACAGAGGTATCCCCAACAGGACCAAGAGTGTCCCCAACAGGACAGAGAGTGTCCACAACAGGACCGAGAATGTCCCCAACAGGACTGAGTGTCCCCAACAAGACAGAGAGTGTCCCCAACAGGAGCGAAAATGTCCCCAACAGGACCAAGAGTGTCCCCAACAGGACTGAGAGTGTCCCCAACAGGAGTGAAAGTGTCCCCAACAGGACCAAGAATGTCCCCAAAAGGGCCAAGAGTCTCCACAACAGGACAGAGAGTGTCCCCAAAGGGATTGAGAGTGGCCCCAGCAGAACAGAGGTGTCCCCAAAAGCACCAAGAGTGTCCCCAACAGGAGCAAAAATGTCCCCAACAGGAGTGAAAGTGTCCCCAACAAGACCAAGAATGTCCCCAAAGGGGTCGAGAATGTCCCCAACAGGACAGAGGTGTCCCCAACGAGACTGAGAGTGTCCCCAAAGCGATTGAGAGTGGCCCCAACAGGACAGAGGTGTCCCCAACGGGACCAAGAATGTCCCCAAAGGGATTGAGAGTGGCCCCAACGAGACTGAGAGTGTCCCCAAAGGGATTGAGAGTGTCCCCAACAGGACAGAGGTGTCCCCAACAGGAGTAAAAATGTCCCCAACAGGACAGAGAGTGTCCCCAATAGGAGTGAGAGTGTCCCCAACAGGACCAAAAATATCCCCAATAAGAGACAAAGTGTCCCCAAAGGACCAAGAATGTCCCCAAAGGGGCTGAGAGTGTCCCCAACAGGACAGAGGTGTCCCCAACAGGAGCAAAAATGTCCCCAACAGGACAGAGGTGTCCCCAAAAGCACCAAGAGTGTCCCCAACAGGAGCAAAAATGTCCCAAACAGGACAGAGGGTGTCCCCAACAGAACTGAGAATGTCCCCAAAGGGATTGAAAATGTCCCCACCAGCACTGAGAGTGTCCCCAAAGGGATTGAGCATGTCCCAGCAGGAGAAGGATGTCATGGTGGGACTGAATGTGTCCCCAACACCACCGAGAGTGTCCCCAACAGGACTGAGAATGTCCCCAAAGGGATTGAAAATGTCCCCAACAGGACTGAGGGTGACCCCAACAGGACTGAGAATGTCCCCACAGGGACTTAGAATGTCCCCAGCAGGACAGAGGTGTCCCCAACAAGACCAAGAATGTCCCCAAAGGGATTGAGAGTGTCCCCAGCAGGACAGAGGGTGTCCCCAAAGGGACTGAAGGTGTCCCAGCAGAAGCAAGGTGTCACTGGTGGGACCAAATGTGTCCCCAACAGCACAGAGGGTGTCCCTGATGTGACCCAAGCCGTTCCCTGGGAGGTGAAGGATGTCCCTCATGGGTTCAAGCGTGTCCTCGGTGGGATCAGGAGTGTCCCCAGTGGGACCTGGGCTGTCCCCCAGCACTGTGTGACCACAACAGGACCAAAGGTGACCCTGGGGGGACCAAATACCTGTGGGCACCAAATACCACCCCGGGGGACCAAACAAAACCCTGGGGGGACCAAACGTGACCTTGGGGGGACAAAACACGACCCTGGGGGGACCAAACACGACCCTGGGGGGACCAAAATGACCCTGGGGGGACCAAACTCAACCCTGGGGGGACAAAATGTGACCCTGGGGGTGCCAAACACAACCCTGGGAGACCAAGCATGATCCAAGGGGTACCAAATACAACCCTGGGGGGACCAAACATGACCCTTGGGGGACAAAACACAACCCTGGGAGACCAAACACAACCCTGGGGAGACCAAATACAACCCTGGGAGACCAAGCATGATCCAAGGGGTACCAAATACAACTCTGGGGGGACCAAATGTGACCCTGGGGGGACCAAACACAATCCTGGGGGACGAAACTCAACCCTGGGGGGACCAAACTCAACCCTGGGGGGATCAAACATGATCCAAGGGGTACCAAACACGACCCTGGAGGGACCAAACACAACCCTGGAGGGACCAAACACAATCCTGGGGGCACCAAACACGACCCTGAGGGGACCAAAATGACGCTGGGGGGACCAAACGTGACCCTGGGGATACCAAACATGACCCTTGGGGGACAAAACACAAGTCTGGGGGACCAAACACAACCCTGTGGGGACAAAACACAACCCTGGGGGGACAAAACACAACCCTGTGGGGACAAAACACAACCCTGTGGGGACAAAACTTGACCCTGGGGGGACCAAACTCAACCCTGAGGGTACCAAACATGACTCTGGGGGGGACACGGTTGCCTGGGTCACCCCATGACTCAATCCCCTGTCCCCAAATCCCATCAGACCCCATCAGGGCAGCACCCACTGGGTGCACACAGGCAGATTTTGGGGACCACGCTGATTTCGGGGGGTTGGGGGCTGAAAAGCGCAATACAATCGCCCTGAGCTCAAACCCCGCTCACAGCCAGCGAACAGCAGCGTGCAAAGGGGGGGTCCTGAGGGGGCCGAGCCGCCAATTGCTGCTGTGAGAGCCCCTGGAGCCCCCCCGGCAGCCAGGGCTGGGCTTTGTTCCCTGCGCGATTTCAATGGAGCCCGCACAAAAAGCTCCCTGTGGGGTGAGCGAGAGGGATGACCTCAGCCATGACTTCATCCCTCTCCCAGCTCCCAAAATTCGTGGGAACCTTATAAGGGAAGGGCTAAAAATACAGCGGGAGGGGGCTCGGGCTGCCCCCTCCCCGAAAATTGGGGCTGCCAGAGCCCAGGGGGATGCGCGGTGGGAGTGAGCTCCTGGTGGATGGAGGGATGAAATTATCCTTTGTTCCTTCAAAAATAAAAAAAAAATGTCCTGGTTTGAAAAGGAAGTGAGGTTTTTTTTTGCGGTCGAACCAATCAGGGCTGAGATTTGAGCGTTTGAAAGAAGCTCAGAAGTTTCTCTCTTCCGTTCGAGTGAAAAGACACCTCGTAGGACTTAGGGGACTTCAAATTTTTCTTCAAATTTATAAATTTTTTTTAATAAATTAAAACTTACATAAATTTTTGTTCACATTTAAAGACAGCTAATTAAACAGAAGCCAAATACTCTCGCCTGGATGAAATAAATCTCAATTAACTAGAAAAGGATGTGAACAAAGAAATTAATGACTTTTGTAAGGTGTTTCACTGAGAGCAAGAACCTCTGGCGCTTAGCTTGATTTTTCTGTTTGTTACTTTGCTTTTTATTAAACATTTTTGTTTCCAGCACTGCAGCTGAAGCCATCCTGCTGATTTTTATGCCTCCAAGGGTAGCTGAGCTATCTTGGGTGTGTTATAAACCTCCAAGAGCTCATTGGACCTGGCTTGAAGAAGCTGCTGTAACAGGGACAATCCTGTTAATAGGGACAATGTTAATAAACACAATCCTTATAACAGGGACCCTGTTGCTCTGATTTTTTTTAAGATTTTCTGAGCTTTTGGACGTTTACATTCTTCTAATGAACTCTCTCACACACTTTCTGTAAATAAATTATTGTTTTGCATTCTTTTATAGAAGGAGAGGAACTTGATGGACTGTCGGATTTTGTGGTACTGTCACCCTCCAATCCACTGTCACTTTCAGAATTCTATAAATGCTGGAGTTAGCATTAAATTTCTCTCTTTTTTTACCTTTAAAACATCAATGTGTGTGCTCGTGTTTTGACAGCACCCCAAAATCCCAATTGGAGAGCAGAGCAGGGCTCTGTGTGTGACCCCAGGGTGACATCCCCACTCCCCACAGCACTGTCACCTCCCTTGGCACCTCCTGTCTGAGTTTTTAACATTTTCTAAGCTTTTTGATGTTTACATTCTTGTAATGAACTCTCTCACACACTTTCTGTAAATAACTCATTGTTTTGTATTCTTTTATAGAAGAGAAATTTATTGAACTGGATTGTCCAGTGTCATTGGAGAGGTGGCACTGTCACCCTCCAATCCACTGTCACTTTTGGAAATCTATAAATGCTGGAGTTAGCATTAAATTTCTCTTTTTTTTGCCTTGAAAACAGCAATGTGTGTGCTCGTGTTAGTGACAGCACCCCAAAATCCCAATTGAAGAGCAGAGCAGGGCTCTGTGTGTGACCCCAGGGTGACATCCCCACTCCCACAGCACTGTCCCCTCCCGTGCCACCTCCTGTTGCTCTGATTTTTTAAGATTTTCTGAGCTTTCTGATGTTTACTTCTTGTAATGAACCCTCTCACACACTTTCTGTAAATAACTCCTTGTTTTGTATTCTTTTATAGAAGAGAAATTTATTGAACTGGATTGTCCAGTGTCATTGGAGAGGTGGCACTGTCACCCTCCAGTCCACTGTCACTTTCAGAAATCTATAAATGCTGGACTTAGCATTAAATTTCTCTCTTTTTTTGCCTTGAAAAGGGCAATGTGTGCGCTCGTTTCACATCCTATAGTGACAGCACCCCAAAATCCCAACTGGAGAGCAGAGCAGGGCTCTGTGCGTGACCCCAGGGTGACATCCCCACTCCCACAGCACTGTCCCCTCCCGTGCCACACCGAGAGCCGGCTGGGTCCCCTCCCTGCCCGCCCTTCACCGGCTCAGAGCCGGGAATAGCTCCGGGCGGCTGCCATCGCCTCGGGGGGCTCGGGGGGCTCGGGGGGCCGGCCCAGCTGCCGGGCCGTGACCCCGCAGCCTCGGCCGTGGCCCCGATCGGCGGCAGCTGCTGCCAGCCCCGGGTGGGGCCGGTGCTGCCCGGGGCCGAGCCCGGGGCAACCGCGCCGGGAATGCGCGTTTGGAGCCGTCCGTCAGCGGCGGGAGGGGGATGGAGACGGGACGGGGCACCGGGGTGGATGGGGGATGCACCCCGATTGATGGGGATGCACCCCGATGGATGGGGATGGACCCCGATGGGTGGGGATGCACCCCGATTGATGGGACAGTGCACCCCGATTGATGGGGATGGACCCCGATTGATGGGGGATGGACCAGGATTGATGGGGATGCACCCCGATTGATGGGGAGGCACCCCGATTGATGGGGATGGACCCCGATGGATGGGGATGCACCCCGATTGATGGGGATGCACCCCGATTGATGGGGGATGGACCAGGATTGATGGGGATGGACCCCGATTGATGGGGATGCACCCCGATTGATGGGGGATGGACCAGGATTGATGGGGATGCACCCCGATTGATGGGGATGCACCCCGATTGATGGGGGATGGATCCCGATTGATGGGGGATGGACCAGGATTGATGGGGATGCACCCCGATTGATGGGGGACGGATCCCGATTGATGGGGATGCACCCCGATGGATGGGGGACGGATCCCGATTGATGGGGATGCACCCCGACTGATGGGGATGCACCCCGATTGATGGGGAGGCACCCCGATTGATGGGGATGGACCCCGATTGATGGGGATGCACCCCGATTGATGGGGGATGGACCAGGATTGATGGGGATGCACCCCGATTGATGGGGATGGACCCCGATTGATGGGGATGGACCCCGATTGATGGGGATGCACCCCGATTGATGGGGATGGACCCCGACTGATGGGGATGCACCCCGATTGATGGGGATGGACCCCGATGGGTGGGGATGCACCCCGATTGATGGGGGATGCACCCCGATTGATGGGACAGGGCACCCCGATTGATGGGGGATGTACCCCGATTGATGGGGGTGGACCCTGACTGATGGGGGATGGACCCCGATTGATGGGGGATGCACCCCGATTGATGGGGATGCACCCCGATTGATGGGACAGGGCATCCCTCGGACAGGGCACCCCGATTGATGGGACAGGGCACCCCGATTGATGGGGATGGACCCTGACTGATGGGGATGCACCCCGATTGATGGGGATGCACCCCGATAAATGGGGGATGGACCCCGATTGATGGGGATGGACCCCGATTGATGGGGATGCACCCCGATTGATGGGGATGGACCCCGATTGATAGGGGATGTACCCCAATTGTTGGGGGATGGACCCCGATTGGTGGGGGATGCACCCCGATTGATGGGACAGGGCATCCCTCGGACAGGGCACCCCGATTGATGGGGATGGACCCCGATCAATGGGGATGCACCCCGATTGGTGAAGGATGCACCCCGATTGATGGTGGATGCACCCCGATTGATAGGACAGGGCATCCCTCGGACAGGGCACCCCGATTGATGGGGGATGCACCCCGATTCCTGGAATGATGCACCCCCGGAGTGATGCACCCCGATCCCCGGGGCACTGCACCCCGATTTCTGGGTGATGCACCCCCGGAGTGATGCACCCCGATTTCTGGGACAATGCACCCCAATGCCTTGGGGTAATGTACCCAAATTCCTGGGGTGATGCACCCCGATCCCTGGGGACAATGCACCTCGATTTCTGGGACAGGGCACCCCGATTGATGGGTGATGCACCCCGATTGATGGGACAGGGCACCCCGATCCCTGGGACAGGGCACCCCGATTGATGGGTGATGCACCCCGATTGATGGGTGATGCACCCTGATTGATGGGGGATGCACCCCGATTAATGGGACAGTGCACCCCGATCCCTGGGACAGGGCACCCCGATTGATGGGACAGGGCACATGGGGTGTGGCACATGGGTGTGGCACATGGGTGTGGCACAGGAGCATATGGGGTGTGGCACATGGGGTGTGGCACATGGGGTGTGGCACATGGGTGTGGTACAGGATCACATGGGGTGTGGCACATGGGTGTGGCACAGGAGCATATGGGGTGTGGCACATGGGGTGTGGCACATGGGTGTGGCACAGGAGAGCACAGGGTGTGGCACATGGTGTGGCACAGGATCACATGGGGTGTGGCACATGGGGTGTGGCACATGGGGTGTGGCACATGGTGTGGCACAGGATCACATGGGGTGTGGCACATGGGGTGTGGCACAGGATCATATGGGGTGTGGCACATGGGGTGTGGCACATGGTGTGGCACAGGATCACATGGGGTGTGGCACATGGGTGTGGCACAGGATCATATGGGGTGTGGCATATGGGTGTGGCACATGGGTGTGGCACAGGATCATTTGGGGTGTGGCATATGGGATGTGGCACATGGGTGTGGCATATGGGTGTGGCACAGGATCATATGGGGTGTGGCATATCGGGTGTGGCACATGGTGTGGCACAGGATCACATGGGGTGTGGCACACGGGTGTGGTACATGGGGTGTGGCACATGGGGTGTGGCACATGGTGTGGCACAGGAGCATATGGGGCGTGGTACATGGGGTGTGGCATATGGGTGTGGCACATGGGTGTGGCACATGGGGTGTGGCACACGGGTGTGGCACACGGGCTAGGGAGAAGCCCCATCCAGCTCCCACACACCAGCACCGTGCCTCAGTTTCCCTTCTTACCCAGCCTGCCAAGGCCCAGCCACAGCCGAGGGTGGGCAGAGGAGCCCCCCCAGAGCCCCCCCTGATTTTGGGGCACATCAGGGGTGGGCACAGCGAGCGTGGGGGTGACTCGGCACAGCTGGACAAGCACAGGTGGCACGGGGACAGTGGGGCTGTGTCCCCCCCACCCAGGGCTGGCCTGAGCCCTGTGCCAAACCCGCTGCCGGTGCCCAGGGGAGGTTTGGGGGGCACGGTGCCAGGCAGGGGCACGTGCTGGGGACAGGATGTGACAGCAGCCAGCCCTGAGTCACCGCTGGCCACCGGATCCAGCTGGGAGGGACAGGAGGGGACAGGAAGGGACAGGAAGGGACAGGAGGGGACAGGAAGGGACAAGAGGGGACAGGAAGGGACAAGAGGGGACAGGAAGGGCCCTTGGCTCCAGCCCCTCATGCCCAGCAGCAGGGCTGGGGGCTCATTCCCACTTTGGGGACTCCATTCCCACTTCGGGGGCTCCATTCCCAGTTTGGGGCTCATTCCCAGTTTGGGGCTCATTTCCAGTTTGGGGCTCCATTCCCAGTTTGGGGCTCATTCCCACTTTGGGGCTCCATTCCCACTTCGGGGGCTCCATTCCCAGTTTGGGGCTCATTCCCAGTTTGGGGCTCATTTCCAGTTTGGGGCTCCATTCCCAGTTTGGGGCTCATTCCCACTTTGGGGCTCATTTCCAGTTTGGGGGCTCCATTCCCAGTTTGGGGCTCATTCCCAGTTTGGGGGCTCCATTCCCACTTTGGGGCTCATTCCCAGTTTGGGGGCTCCATTCCCAGTTTGGGGGCTCCATTCCCACTTTGGGGGCTCCATTCCCACTTTGGGGCTCATTCCCAGTTTGGGGGCTCCATTCCCAGTTTGGGGGCTCCATTCCCAGTTTGGGGCTCATTTCCAGTTTGGGGCTCCATTCCCAGTTTGGGGACTCCATTCCCAGTTTGGGGGCTCCATTCCCAGTTTGGGGCTCATTCCCAGTTTGGGGCTCATTTCCAGTTTGGGGGCTCCATTCCCAGTTTGGGGCTCATTCCCAGTTTGGGGGCTCCATTCCCACTTTGGGGCTCATTCCCAGTTTGGGGCTCCATTCCCACTTTGGGGCTCATTCCCACTTTGGGGGCTCCATTCCCACTTTGGGGCTCATTCCCACTTTGGGGGCTCCATTCCCACTTTGGGGGCTCCATTCCCACTTTGGGGCTCATTCCCAGTTTGGGGCTCGTTCCCAGTTTGGGGCTCATTCCCACTTTGGGGCTCATTCCCACTTTGGGGCTCATTCCCAGTTTGGGGCTCATTCCCAGTTTGGGGGCTCCATTCCCACTTTGGGGACTCCATTCCCAGTTTGGGGCTCATTCCCAGTTTGGGGGCTCCATTCCCAGTTTGGGGGCTCCATTCCCAGTTTGGGGCTCATTCCCAGTTTGGGGTCTCATTCCCACTTCGGGGGCTCCATTCCCAGTTTGGGGCTCATTCCCAGTTTGGGGGCTCCATTCCCAGTTTGGGGCTCATTCCCAGTTTGGGGACCCCATTCCCAGTTTAAGGACCCCACTCCCAATTTAGAAACCCCATTCTCAGTTTAGAATCCCCATTCCCAGTTCAGAGACCCCACTCCCAGTTTAGAATCCCCATTCCCAGTTCAGAGACCCCACTCCCAGTTTAGAATCCCCATTCCCAGTTCAGAGACCCCACTCCCAGTTTACAAACCCCATTCCCAGTTTAGAATCCCCATTCCCAGTTCAGAGAGCCCACTTCCCATTTGGGAACCATGTGCCCAGTTTAGGAACTCCATTCCCACTTTAAGGACCCCATTCCCAGTTTAGAAATTCCATTCCCAGTTTAGAAACCCCATTCTCAGTTCAGAGCCCCCATTCCCAGTTTAGAAACCCCATTCCCAATTTAGAATTTCCATTCCCAGTTTAGAAATTCCATTCCCTGTTCAGAGACCCCATTCCCAGTTCAGAAACCCCACTCCCAGTTTGGGGAGCCCATTCCCAGTTCAGAGACCCCACTCCCCATTTGGGAACCATGTGCCCAGTTTAGGAGCCCCATTCCCACTTTCAAAACCCCATTTCCAGTTTAGAAACTCCATTCCCAGTTCAGGGCCCCATTCCCAGTTTAGAGACCCCATTCCCAGTTTAGAAATTCCATTCCCAATTAAGAAATCCCATTCCCAGTTCAGAGCCCCCATTCCCAGTTTAGAAACTCCATTCCCAGTTCACAGCCCCCATTCCCAGTTCAGAGCCCCCATTCCCAGTTTAGAAACTCCATTCCCAGTTCACAGCCCCCATTCCCAGTTCAGAGCCCCCATTCCCAGTTCAGAGCCCCCATTCCCAGTTTAGAAACTCCATTCCCAGTTCACAGCCCCCATTCCCAGTTCACAGCCCCCATTCCCAGTTTAGAAACTCCATTCCCAGTTCACAGCCCCCATTCCCAGTTCACAGCCCCCATTCCCAGTTCAGGGCCCCATTCCCAGTTCAGAGCCTCCATTCCCAATCCAGAGCCCCATTCCCAGTTCAGGGCCCCATTCCCAGTCCAGATCCCCATTCCCAGTCCAGATCCCCATTCCCAGTCCAGATCCCCATTCCCAGTTCACAGCCCCCATTCCCAGTTCAGGGCCCCATTCCCAGTCCAGAGCCCCCATTCCCAGTTCACAGCCCCCATTCCCAGTTCAGGGCCCCATTCCCAGTCCAGAGCCCCATTCCCAGTTCAGAACCCCCATTCCCAGTTCAAACCCCCCATTCCCAGTCCAGATCCCCATTCCCAGTTCAAACCCCCCATTCCCAGTCCAGAGCCCCCATTCCCAGTTCAAACCCCCCATTCCCAGTCCAGATCCCCATTCCCAGTTCAGAGCCCCCATTCCCAGTTCAAACCCCCCATTCCCAGTTCAGAACCCCCGTTCCCAGTTCAGGGCCCCATTCCCAGTCCAGAGCCCCCATTCCCAGTTCACAGCCCCCATTCCCAGTCCAGAGCCCCCATTCCCAGCTCAGAGCCCCCATTCCCAGTTCAGAGCCTCCATTCCCAGTCCAGAGCCCCCATTCCCAGCTCAGAGCCCCCATTCCCAGTTCAGAGCCCCATTCCCAGTTCAGAGCCCCCATTCCCAGTTCAGAGCCCCATTCCCAGTCCAGAACCCCCATTCCCAGTCCAGAGCCCCCATTCCCAGCTCAGAGCCCCCATTCCCAGTTCACAGCCCCCATTCCCAGTCCAGAGCCCCCATTCCCAGTTCACAGCCCCCATTCCCAGTCCAGAGCCCCATTCCCAGTTCACAGCCCCCATTCCCAGTTCAGATCCCCATTCCCAGTTCAGACCCCCCATTCCCAGTTCAGAGCCCCCATTCCCAGTTCAGATCCCCATTCCCAGTTCAGAGCCCCATTCCCAGTCCAGATCCCCATTCCCAGTTCAGAGCCCCCATTCCCAGTTCAGAGGCCCCATTCCCAGTTCAGAGCCCCCACTCCCAGTTCAGAGCCCCCGTTCCCAGTTCAGAGCCCCATTCCCAGTTTGGGGAGCCCATTCCCAGTCCAGAGCCCCCATTCCCAGTTCAGAGCCCCCATTCCCAGCTCAGAGCCCCCATTCCCAGTTCAGAGCCCCCATTCCCAGTCCAGAACCCCCATTCCCAGTTCAAACCCCCCATTCCCAGTTCAGAACCCCCATTCCCAGTCCAGAACCCCCATTCCCAGTCCAGAGCCCCATTCCCAGTTCACAGCCCCCATTCCCAGTCCAGAGCCCCCATTCCCAGTCCAGAGCCCCCATTCCCAGTCCAGATCCCCATTCCCAGCTCAGAACCCCCATTCCCAGTCCAGAGCCCCCACTCCCAGTTCAGAGCCCCATTCCCAGTTCACAGCCCCCATTCCCAGTTCAAACCCCCCATTCCCAGTTCAGACCCCCCATTCCCAGTCCAGAGCCCCCACTCCCAGTTCAGAGCCCCATTCCCAGTCCAGATCCCCATTCCCAGTTCACAGCCCCCATTCCCAGTCCAGAGCCCCCATTCCCAGTTCAAACCCCCCATTCCCAGTTCAGACCCCCCATTCCCAGTCCAGAGCCCCCACTCCCAGTTCAGAGCCCCATTCCCAGTTCAGACCCCCCATTCCCAGTCCAGAACCCCCATTCCCAGTCCAGAGCCCCCATTCCCAGTTCAGAGCCCCATTCCCAGTCCAGATCCCCATTCCCAGCTCAGAGCCCCCATTCCCAGTCCAGAGCCCCCATTCCCAGTTCATAACCCCCATTCCCAGTTTGGGGAGCCCATTCCCAGTTCAGACCCCCCATTCCCAGTCCAGAGCCCCCGTTCCCAGTTCAGGGCCCCTCCCAGTGCCCCGGGGCTCCTCCTCGGGCTGCAATTCTCGGGCATTCCGGGCCCAGCTGCCCCGGGGGGCTCCTGTGGGGCCGCAGCTGCTGCAGGGCTTGGGTTACACCGAGGGGGGGGGGGGGGGGGATTGATCCCTGCAGGACCCCCCAGCCCACCCTGAACCCCCCCGGAGCCCAGAGGGGCCCAGCCTGGCTGGGGGGGGGCAGCAGGGCTGGGCTGGAGCGCGGGGAGGGGATGCCAGCACCCCTAAAGCCCAGCAGAACCTCTGGAACCTTCCTCCTCCTCCTCCTCCTCCTCCCCAGGGTCCCTGGTCAGACCCTGAGGCCACAGTGGGGGCTCCGGGGGCTCCAGAAATGCCTGAGCAGCCTTTGAGGAGGGGGAGCTGGAGGAGAGACCCTGACCCCCCACACTGTCACCCCTGGGTGGGGACAAAGGGAACAAGGGGTCCCAAATGCTGGAGAGACCCCAGACCCCCTGGACATACCCCAGCCCCCCAGTTCCAAGCCCAGACCCCAGTTCTGATCCCTGGCAAGACCCCAGACCTCAGTTCAAACCCCAGCCCCCCAGTTCTGTCCCCTGGCCAGACCCCAGCCCCCAGTTCTGACCCCTTAAGAGACCCCAGCCCCCAGTTCAGACCCCAGACCCCCAGTTCTGACCCCTTAAGAGACCCCAGCCCCCAGTTCAGACCCCAGACCCCCAGTTCTGACCCCTTAAGAGACCCCAGCCCCCAGTTCTGCCCCCTTCACCCCCTCAGCTCATCCCTCAGACCCCTCCCCATTCTTGCCCCCACTCCTCCTGCCAACAAACCCCATTTGGGGAAGGGGAGCACAACCAGGAACCCCCAGAAAGGCTCTGCTGGGCACCCCCAGGGCACGGGGGGGGGGGAAAGCAGAGACCCCCATGGCCCCCCACCCTCGCTGGGAGCTCCCCAGGCTCCCCCATCACCCCTTTAGGACCCCCCAGAGATGCAGGGACCCCCCTGGGACCATTCAGAAGGAACCTGGGACTGCCAAGGGACCACCTGGGACCCCCCCGTGATTCCTTCCCCTGGTTACACCCACTGGGACCCCCAGGATCCTCCTCAGGACCCCCCTGGGACCATCCGGGACCCCCAGAATCCTCCTCAGGACCCCCCTGGGACCATCCAGGATCCCCAGAACAGCCCCGGGGACCCCCAAAACCCCTGGGAGCCCCTCCAGCCTCCACTGAGACCCCTGAGCACCCCCAGAACTCCCGGTGTCCCCACCCCAGCACCCCAAAACTCCCCCAGGGTCACCCCCATGTCCCCACACACGCCCATTGCCGCGCCCCGCATGACGTCATGCCCCCTTAGCTCCGCCCACTCTGTTGGCCCCGCCCACTGCCCCGCCCTCCGCGAGCCCCGCGCGCCCCCTGCCGGACGCGCGCCGCACCTGCATTCCCCACTCTCCCCTCTGATTGGCCACCCGCTCCCAGCCAATGAGAGACCAGGAGTCAACACCCAGCCGCTGTCTCAGCCAATCGCAACGCGAAGCGGCGCCCCGCCTCCCGAGCGGGCAAGCACCGCCCCTACAGCCAATCAGCGCCGCGCCCGCAGGGTGATGGGCGGGCGCAGGAGGGCGTTTCCACCAATGGGCGCGGCGTGCGGCGCGGAGGGGGCGGGGTCAGCGCGGCGGCTTCCAGAGAGTTCGGAGACGGCGGCGGAGCGGCGGCGGCGGTGAGTGAGGGGGGGGCGGCCCCGGGACCCCGCCGCGACCCCCGGAGCCCCCCGGGACCTCCCCAGCCTCCCTGCGACCCCCGCCCCACCCGTGTCAGCGGCGAGCCCGGCCCGCACAGCCCTGAGGCGGCTGCTCGCGGTGCCCTGAGGGCCTGCAGGGCTCCGGGGGGGCTCTGAGGCGACCCCTCCTCCGCGAGTACCGGGTTCGGGTCCGCTCCGCCGCTCCGGTGTGAGGTGTGGGGATCTCCGCGGCTGTGGACGGGCTGTCACCGTGTCACCTCTGCCCGGTACTCGCAGTGCGCGACCTGAGGGGCCGAACCGCCCCTCACGGGGCTGCTGGGCTGGAGCGACCCGGCCTGAGGGGCCCGGCCCCGGGGGACACGGGGGACAGGCCCCGCTCCAGCCAAGGGGATCCCGCCTTGGGACGAACCGGCCCCGGGGGACACGGGGGACAGACCCCGCTCCAGCCAAGGGGATCCCGCCTTGCACCGGACCGGCCCCGGTGAACAGACGCCGCTGCGGTCCCGGGGACCCGGTCCGGAGTGGGAAGCCGGGGTTATTTACCCGAGCGCTCCCCGTGTCGCAAGATAAACGTGTCCCCACCCCACGCGGGGCTTATCGGCTGTGACACACGGCCCCGGGGGGCACCGGGCACCCCCGAGCCCGCCCCTCACTGCCGGACCCCCGTGCGGTGCCCGGCTGTCCCCGGTGGCACCGGTTCGGACATGCCGTGTCACCCGCTGTGCGTGAGGGACACCAGGGATCAAAGCATTTTGGGGGACGGGATTTTGGGGTCCGCTTGCAGCAGTTCTGTGTGGGGTTATTGTCACCACTCTGTCACACTGTGGGGAAACTGAGGCAGGGCTGTGTAGAGGGAGAGCAGGGATCAAAGCGTTTGGGGGGGACGGGATTTGGGGTCCATTTGCAGGAGCCCTGCTTGGGGTCTGGCCGTCGCGTTGTTGTCACCACCCCCTGTCCCGCTGCGGGGAAACTGAGGCAAGGAGCCAGCAGGGCTCACCCAGCGGGGTTTGGGGGTCACTCAGAGCTCACCGTGAGCTGGCAGTGCCACGCTCACAGCCCTGTCCCGTCACCAGCACGTCACAGCAGCCGGGAAGATGGTGAAGGAGACGGGTTACTACGACCTGCTGGGCGTGCGGCCGGCCGCCAGCCTGGACGAGATCAAGCGGGCATACCGGCGCCTGGCACTGCGCTACCACCCCGACAAGAACCCCAGCGAGGGCGAGCGGGTACGTGCGGCCCCCCCAGCCCCTCCCCGAGCCTCCCCATGCCCAGCTGACCCCTGTGTGCCCTCCCCAGTTCAAGCAGATCTCGCAGGCCTACGAGGTGCTGTCGGATGCCCACAAACGGGCGCTGTACGACCGCGGAGGAGAGCGAGCCATGAAGGAGGGAGGCCTGGGGGGCCGCGGGGGAGGCGGCGGCTTCGGCTCCCCCATGGACATCTTCGACCTCTTCTTTGGAGGGGGAGTGAGGATGCGAGGCCGGGCAGACAGGAGAGGTGAGGGGTGAGGGACTTGCTGGTGACCTTGGGGTGGGTGGGAGGGTGGCCAGCGCCGTGAGGAGGTGACAATTTTGCTGGCGCCGCTTGATGGGAGGAGATGATAGGAGGTGACAGCCTGCTGGGAGCTTTTGGGTCTGGAGCATGATGGTCACTCAAAAGGTGACAACCCTGCTGGGACCTTTTGGTGGGAGGGGGCTGGTGCCCACTACCATGAAGAGGTGACAAACTTGCTGGGACATTTTGGTGGGAGGGGGTTGGTGCCCCGTTCCATGAAGAGGTGGCCAAGACAAACTTGCTGGGACATTTTGGTGGCAGGGGGTTGGTGATCAGCGCCATAAGGAGGTGACAAACCTGCTGGCACCTCTTGGTGGGAGCACTGTGAGGTGACAGGAGGTGACAAACCTGCTGGCACCTCTTGGTGGGATGGGGCTGGTGCCCACCACAGCACTGGTTTGGAGGACAAGGGACTGCTGGGAAGCGTGACTGGGAAGGGACTGGCACCCAAATGCAGTGTGACATTGATTCAGGGGGTCACAGAGGCTGGTGCCCAGCATGGCACTGGCTCAGGGGTGGCAGGAGCCTGGTCCCCAGCATGGCACTGGCTCAGGGGTGGCAGGAGCCTGGTGCCCAGCACAGAGCTGGCTCAGGGGTGGCAGGAGCCTGGTCCCCAGCATGGCACTGGCTCAGGGGTGGCAGGAGGCTGGTCCCCAGCATGGCACTGGCTCAGGGGGTCACAGAGCCTGGTCCCCAGCATGGCACTGGCTCAGGGTGGCAGGAGGCTGGTGCCCAGCATGGCACTGGCTCAGGGGTGGCAGGAGGCTGGTGCCCAGCATGGCACTGGCTCAGGGGACAGGAGCCTGGTGCCCAGCATGGCACTGGCTCAGGGGGTCACAGAGCCTGGTCCCCAGCATGGCACTGGCTCAGGGGTGGCAGGAGCCTGGTGCCCAGCATGGCACTGGCTCAGGGGGTCACAGAGCCTGGTCCCCAGCATGGCACTGGCTCAGGGGTGGCAGGAGCCTGGTGCCCAGCATGGCACTGGCTCAGGGGTGGCAGGAGGCTGGTCCCCAGCATGGCACTGGCTCAGGGGTGGCAGGAGGCTGGTCCCCAGCATGGCACTGGCTCAGGGGTGGCAGGAGCCTGGTCCCCAGCATGGCACTGGCTCAGGGATCCAGCCGGGCTCCCCAGGCCGTCTCTGCCCCTGCGGCACAGCCCGCTGCAGCTCCTCACCACCCTCATTACTTTCTCTTCAAAGGGCCCTTCCCTGTGCCTGTCCCGGCTTTCCCCCGCCGTCCCCGGCCCCGGGGCTGGGCTGAGTCCCCGCAGCAGCCCCGGGGTGGCAGCAAGGACGCGGGGCCAGCCCGGTGACTCGGGCCCGGGTCACAGGGACACGGTGACTCTGCCGGCTTCTTGCTGAGACGGCAGGAGTTAATTGCAGGGCAATTAGGAGGCCGAGGGAGTCATCTGGAGCAGCTGGGGGTGGCTGAGAGCCCCGGGGTGGGAGCCGTGCCCTGCCCACGCTGGGGACCCGCCACTGCCCCAGGGTGGCATCCAGGCTTGGAGTGAAGCTGTCCCTGCTGTGTCCTTGAGGAAGGAGCAGGGCTGGCTCACCTGGTGAGCCTGAGCAGTGCCCAGTGCCTGTCTGGGGCTGGCACAAGGCTGGTGCTGAGCCAGGCTCTCCCCGTGCCCAGGGAAGACGGTGGTGCACCAGCTGTCTGTGTCGCTGGAGGATCTGTACAACGGCTCCACACGGAAGCTGTCCCTGCAGAAAAACATCATCTGCCGCAAGTGTGGAGGTGAGTGAGGGGCTGAGGGGCCGCCCCAGCACCCCCTAACCCAACATCTGACCCCCTGCCTCCCCCCTGGCACAGGCTGCGGGGTGCGGGAGGGCGCGCAGAGGAGGTGCCCCAAGTGCCACGGCTCGGGCATGGAGGTTCGCATCCACCAGCTGGGGCCCAGCATGATCCAGCAGATCCAGACCGTGTGCTCGCAGTGCCAGGGCCAGGGCGAGTGGATCCGGCCCCGCGACTGCTGCCTCACCTGCAACGGCCGCAAGGTGGTGCGAGAGAAGAAAATCCTCAGCGTGCACCTGGATAAAGGTGAGGCACTGCTGCCTGCACGGGGAGGGGTCACCCCAAAGCGCCACACTGTCGGTTTCTCGGCTGTTTAGGTGGCCTGGAAAGGCCCAGGGTGGCCTTGGACAGCCCAGCGCTTCAAAGGACGAGGAGAGACTTCTGATCTTGTCTCGGTCTCGGTGTTTATTAATTGTTTATCTAAAAGATTTTCTCTCGGCCCGACAGAGGTTTGCACAGCAAGTCAGCCATGAGCACACTGCGAGCCCCCGGGGCGGTCACTTATCTTTATACCCGAAGTTACGTGTACAATATTTATAATTTTTCCCCAATACCTTCTACCCTTATTAACCGGTGCACTTCTAGTAAGAACCAATCCCAAAGTGCCACCACCACCACAGAAGATGGAGGCCAAGAAGAAGAAGAAGAAGAGGACACGCCCCAATTCCTCCATCTTACTTCTTTAGACCCCCCTGTACAGAAATCCTAAACCCTGTGTTTCACACTCTAATTAACTTATCCCTTCACCATTTATCCCAGTGAAATCCTCCCATCCTCATACAGGTGTCGTCTCCTGTCAGGATCAAAGTCCAGCCACCAGACACTTCTGGCAACATTCCAGGACTCCCGAGCCCCCCAAGGGTGGTCTCGGCCACTCTGCACCTCCATCCTGAGGTGCTGAGATCCCACACCACACGGGCTCTGAGCCTCCTTCACTCCCCCCTCACAGGCATGAAGGACGGGCAGAAAATCACCTTCCACGAGGAAGGGGACCAGGTGCCCGGCCTGGAGCCCGGGGACATCATCATCGTGCTGGATCAGAAGGAACATCCTGTTTTCCGGCGCAGCGGTGACGACCTGATTGTCAGGAGGGAGATCAGCCTGGCAGACGCCCTGTGTGGGTGCAGGCAGGTGATCCACACCCTGGACAACCGCACCCTGCTCGTGTCCTCCCCGCCAGGTGAGGGGCACTGGGCACCTGGGAGGGGCACAGCACCACAGGGATGTGCCCCCTGTTGATGGGAGTGGCAAAACAACTGTCCTTTGTCTCGTTGAAAAGGAGAAAAGCCCAGGTTATCTCCTCAGTTAGGTAAAAAGACAGCTCATAAGAGGTGTGCCCACCTCCGCGGGGGATTTCACCTCAAACTTAATGATGGCCAGTTGGACAGGAGCTAAAAGTCCCACCTAAGCAATTTAGTAGAAAAAGGAGAGAGCAAGGGAAATAATCACTTTTGTGAAGCGTTTTAGGATCTCTTGCACCTGACTCTGCTTTTCTATGTAAAGAGTTTTGTTGTTTTGCCTTCCCAACACTACCACAGAAGCCATCCTGCTGATTCTATGCCTTCTAAGGCAGCTGAGCTATCTTGGGTGTGATAAATCTCCAAGAATTTCTAAGACCTAGCTCAAGGAGACCAATACATCACACCAGCGGGGTCACCCTCATCTCTGTCTCTCAGGTGATGTGATCCGACCCGGGGACCTCAAGTGCATCCCCAACGAGGGCATGCCCGTCTACAGGAGCCCCTTCCAGAAAGGAAAACTCATCCTTCAGTTCGAGGTGAGCTGGGGCCAGGATGCTGAGACTCCACATCTCCCACGTGCCACCTTCCCGAGGTGAAGTTGCTCCTGTGTGTGTGCCCTCAGGTGAAGTTCCCCGAGCCGGGCTGGCTCCCCACCGAGCGCCTGCGGCAGCTGCAGGGCTTCTTCCCGCCGCAGGAGGAGGTGATGGCCACGGAGGACACGGAGGAGGTGGAGCTCAGCGATTACACGGCTCACAGCGGGCCGGGCCGGCGGCCCTACGCGGGGGAAGCTTATCACGAGGATGATTTCGAGGACGGCATGAGGCAGCATGTGCAGTGCCAGACCTCATAGCGGGGTGGGGCCCGGCAGCAGGCGGGGCGCAGGGCGGGGCAGGGGAGGGGCTGCCACCTTCAGGGATGTATATAGGGCGCCTTTCCGACAGCACTGCACCTTCCCCGGCCCCACAGAGCCGGCAGAGCCCCCCTGCCCTGCCGGGTGAGCCCCCTGCCCGGTGAGCCCCCTGCCCGGTGAGCCCCCTGCCCTGCCATGGGGGGCACGGCCATGGGGGGCTCCAGCTGCCGCTGCTGGATTGGAGCAGTAACACAGGGGGTACCCGCCGCCCCTGCCTCAGTTTCCCCATCTGCAGCGTGGGGAGCAGGGGAGGTGCCCCAGTCCCACCCCCGCCCTGGGGACCTGCTGCCCGGGCCCCCAGCTCCTTGCTTTGCCCGTTTCTTTCCTTACTGGAGCCTGGTTGTAGGCCTGGGATGCAGAGGGGGTGGCTCTTTTCTCTTTGCACAGGACAGGAGGGGTTGGGGGGGACCCGTCCCTTTCCTTTAATTTATTTTTGGAAGAATTTTAGAAGTTTTTCTTTTTTTTTTTTTTTTTTTTTGGGGGGTGGGGCAGAGATGAGGAGGGTGGTGACTTTGTATACTTGGCATTAAATGCGAATCCCAACTCGGTGTGTGGGGTTGAACATGGGCATGCTGTGGGGCAGGGTGTGGGGCAGGTTATGGGGTTGAACATGGGGCAGGGTGTGGGGCAGGTTATGGGGTTGAGCCTGGGGCACACTGTGGGGCAGGGTGTGGGGTTGAACATGGGGCAGGTTGTGGGGCAGGGTGTGGGGTTGAACATAGGACAGAGTCTGGGACAGTGTGTGGGGCAGGTTATGGGGTTGAGCATGGGGCAGGTGTGGGATTGAACATGGGACAGGGTGTGGGGCAGGTTCTGGGGTTGTGCCTGGGGCAGGTTATGGGGTTGGGTGTGGGGCAGGGTGTGGGGTTGAGCATGGGGCAGTTTGTGGGGCAGGTTCTGGGGCAGGATGTAGGGTTAAGCCTGGGACAGGGTGTGGGGCAGGTTCTGGGGTTGTGCCTGGGGCAGGTTATGGGGTTGAGCCTGGGGCAGGGTGTGGGGTTGAACATGGGGCAGGTTGTGGGACTAAACATGGGACCGTGTGGGGTTGAGTGTGGGGCAGGGTATGGGGTTGAGCATGGGACAATGTGTGGGGCTGAGCATGGGACAGGTTATGGGGTGAGCCTGGGGAAGGGTGCAGGGTTGAGTGTGGGACAGGCTGTGGGGTTGTACATGGGGCAGGGTGTGGGGCAGGTTATGGGGTTGAGCATGGGGCAGGTGTGGGGTTGAACATGGGACAGTTTGTGGGGCAGGGTGTGGGGTTGAACATAGGACAGAGCCCGGGACAGTGTGTGGGGCACGTTATGGGGTTGAGCAATGTGTGGGGCTGAGCATGGGGCAGGTGTGGGGTTGAACATGGGACGGGGTGTGGGGCAGGTTATGGGGTTGGGTGTGGGACAGGCTGTGGGGTTGAACATGGGGCAGGGTGTGGGGTTTAGCCTGGGACAGAGTTTGGGGCAGGGTGTGGGGTTGAGCTTGGGGCAGGCTGTGGGGCTGTGTGTGGGATTGAACATGGGGCTGTGTATGGGGCAGGGTGTGGGGTTGAACATGGGGCTGTGCGTGGGGCAGGGTGTGGGGTTGAACATGGGGCTGTGTATGGGGCAGGGTGTGGGGTTGAACATGGGGCTGTGTATGGGGCAGGGTGTGGGGTTGAACACGGGGCAGGCTGTGGGGTTGAGCGTGGGGCAGCATTAGCCCCAGGGCAGTGACTCTGCCCCGCTTTGATCTCGGGCGTGCCTCAGTTTCCCCATCCATCCTTACCCAACCGGCTCCGGCTGCTGCCATCCCTGCCCCGGCTGCTCCTCGTGCTGCAGACCCCAGGCCTGCCTGGGGAGGGGTCTGTCCCGTTCCCTCCCCCCCGTGCCAGCCCTGCAGCCCCCCTTGTCCCCTGCGTGCACACCCCAGTCCCTCTCTGTGTCCTTGTCCCTTCCAGAGCCCTTCTGGACCCTCTGCATCATCCCAGCGTCCCTGGAGACCCCAAACAGAGGCAGATTCACCCCAAAAAGCTTCAACCCTGCACTCACCCCATGGATGATTCCAGCCACGGCACAGAGCTGGGCTGCTGAGCTGATAAGGGGGACCCCCCAAAAAAATTACCCTGTTATGGGGGGCAACTGCATCCCAGAACTTTGTTCCTCTGCTCTCCTCCCCTGTCTGGACACAATCTTGACCCTGTGGGTACCCCCAGTCCCTCTCCCTGTCCTTGTCCCTTCCAGGACCCTCTGCATCATCCCAGCATCCTTGGAGACCCCAAACAGAGGCAGATTCACCCCAAAAAGCTTCAACCCTGCACTCACCCCATGAGTGATCCCAGCCACGGCACAGAGCTGGGCTGCTGAGCTGATAAGGAGGACCCCCCCCCAAAAAATTACCCTGTTATGGGGGGCAACTGCATCCCACATCCCCCTGCCCCCTCCACGTGCTGGCCCAGGCTCCCCTCCGCGGTGGGATGGGGATGAAACCCCCCCAGCCCTGCCCAGGAGAGCCCAGGCCGGGGGGGCTCTGTGGGCTTGGGGTTGGAGCTCCCTCCCTCCCTCCCTGGAACCCAGGAAAGCTCCGGCGGCAGCTGCAGCTGCAGGGGGGAGGAGGAGGAGGAGGAGGAGGAGGCGGCGAGGAGAACAATGCTGGCCGGCCGCCAGCCGAGGGGAGAAGGGGGGAGCTCCTGCCCAGCCCCCGGCCCGGCGGGCTGAGCGCGGGCGGTGACAGTGACAGTGACAGTCCCTGTCCCCCGGGGCTCCTCCCCGAGCCACCCAGGCAGCATTGTCTGCCCTCCTGCCACGCTGGGCACAGGGATGCCCGTGTGTCAGAGCCCACCTGGCACCATGGCTGCGTGGTGCCCCAGCCGTGCCAGGCACCGAGCAGGGTCCCCTTGTCCCTTTTAGGGACACCCCTGTCCTGTTCCTCTGTCCCCTTTAGGGACACTTCTGTCCCCTTGTCCCTTTTAGGGACACCCTTGTCCTGTCCCCTTGTCCCTTTTAGGGACACTCCTGTCCTGTCCCCTTGTCCCCTGTAGCGACACCCCTGTCCTGTCCCCTTGTCTCCTTTAGGGACACCCCTATCCTGTCCCTCTGTCCCCTATAGGGACACTTCTGTCCTGTCCCCTTGTCCCTTTTAGGGACACCCCTGTCCTGTCCCTCTGTCCCCTATAGGGACCCCTGTCCTGTCCCTCTGTCCCCTTTAGGGACACTTCTGTCCTGTTCCTCTGTCCCCTTCAGGGACACCCCTGTCCTGTCCCCTTGTCCCTTTTAGGGACACCCCTGTCCTGTCCCCTGTAAGGACACCCCTGTCCTGTCCCCTTGTCCCCTTTAGGGACACCCTTGTCCTGTCCACTTGTCCCCTATAGGGACCCCTGTCCTGTCCCCTTGTCCCCTTTAGGGACACCCCTGTCCTGTCCCCTTGTCCCTTTTAGGACACCCTTGTCCTGTCCCCTTTAGGGACCCCTGTCCTGTCCCTCTGTCCCCTTTAGGGACCCCTGTCCTGTCCCTCTGTCCCCTTTAGGGACACCCCTGTCCCTCTGTCCCCTTTAGGGACATCCCAGCGACCCCCCCCCCCCGTATTCAGGCAGACCGAAGCCCCCTCCCCGCTCCCTCCCCGCACGAATGAGACAAACGCGCTTCCCCCACACCCATCCCAAGCTCAGCTTGCAGAAAAATGCCCGGTGAAAAATTCCGGGGTGAGGGGCGGGGGCCCCCCAGGGTCGCGCATTCATCGCCCGCTTTGTCTCCGCGCATGAAAGGCGAGGGGCCAGCCCGGCCCCCTGCCCGGCCCGGGGGGGCGGCGGGGTCACCGGGCGGGATTAGTGCCGGATTAGCGGCGCCGGGAGCGCGGCACCACCCAGGCGGAGCTGCGGGAGGGGGGGCTCAGCCCCCCGGAGCACTTTTGGGGTCACTCAGCCACGGCGGCCCCTCCGCCCCAGCTCCGCAATTCGCTTTTGTTCCGAGAGCAGCCGAGCTCCGGGGAGGGGGCGCCTCCCTCCGGGACCCCCGGGCCGCTGTGGAGCCCCAGCCCCCCTCTCCCCCCATTTGTGGGAGTCCCGGAGCCCCCCCAGAGCTCCCCCAGGCCGAGGCGAAGCGGAGCCGTCCCCAGGGCTCCGGGCAAAGCGGAGATTCCTCCGGCGGGGGCGGGGGGCACGGCTGGATTCCATTACCGGCGGCTCCCGGGGTCTCGGGGGGTGAAGTGGGGAGGGGGCCGGGACCCCCGGCAGAGGCGGGACACGGCCCTGGGAACGGCGCCAGGGGTGATGGGCGCCTGCCAAGCGTCCACCTGGAGATACCGGAGCCTTCCTCCCCCTCCTCCTCCTCCTCCTCCTCCTCCTCCCCAGAGAAGGTGTAATTCCACCCTCGCTGCTCCTGGACGGGCTCCCGGGCTGCGGGAGCACAGCCCGGCCGTGGGGGTGAGGCCAACACCGAGCCCCGGCTCCTTTCTCCATCCCCCCATCACAACACCGAGCCCCGGCTCCTTTCTCCTTCCCCCCATCACAACACCGAGCCCCGGCTCCTTTCTCCATCCCCAGATCACAACACCGAGCCCCGGCTCCTTTCTCCTTCCCCCCATCTCAACACCGAGCCCCGGCTCCTTTCTCCTTTACCCCCATCACAACACCGAGCCCTGGTTCCCTTCTCCTTCCCCCCACCACAACACCGAGCCCCGGCTCCTTTCTCCATCCCCCCATCACAACACCGAGCCCCGGCTCCTTTCTCCATCCCCCATCACAACACCGAGCCCTGGTTCCTTTCTCCTTCCCCCCATGACAACACCGAGCCCTGGTTCCTTTCTCCTTCCCCCCATGACAACACCGAGCCCTGGTTCCCTTCTCCATCCCCAGATCACAACACCGAGCCCTGGTTCCCTTCTCCATCCCCAGATCACAACACCGAGCCCTGGTTCCCTTCTCCATCCCCCCATCACAACACCGAGCCCTGGTTCCCTTCTCCATCCCCAGATCACAACACCGAGCCCTGGTTCCCTTCTCCTTCCCCCCATCACAACACCGAGCCCTGGTTCCTTTCTCCATCCCCAGATCACAACACCGAGCCCTGGTTCCCTTCTCCATCCCCAGATCACAACACCGAGCTCCGGCTCCTTTCTCCTTCCCCAGATCACAACACCGAGCCCTGGTTCCCTTCTCCTTCCCCCCATCACAACACCGAGCCCCGGCTCCTTTCTCCTTCCCCCCATCACAACACCGAGCCCTGGTTCCCTTCTCCATCCCCAGATCACAACACCGAGCCCCGGCTCCTTTCTCCTTCCCCCCATGACAACACCGAGCCCTGGTTCCCTTCTCCTTCCCCAGATCACAACACCGAGCCCCGGCTCCTTTCTCCTTCCCCCCATCACAACACCGAGCCCTGGTTCCTTTCTCCTTCCCCCCATCACAACACCGAGCCCTGGTTCCCTTCTCCATCCCCCCATCAGCGCTCGGTGGGGCGGTGCCCCCCAAGTGCCCCTCGGGAGGGGGGCAGTGCCCCAGAGGGGTCCCGGCCCGGGCAGGAGAACGGGGGGCAGGAGCAGCACCCCAAAGCTCGAGGCAGGGCAGTGCTGCACCCCGATCCTCCCTGAATCCCGACCCTGAACCCCCCAGCTCAGCCCCGTTGTCCAGGGCTAATTAACGCCAATCCCATGCAGAGCAATTAGCGGCCAGCCCGGTAATGAACAAACCACAGAACAAACCCAGGGGGTGCCCCCGGCTCCCCCACCCCAGCCCGGATTGGGGTCTCATGCTGAGAGCTGGGGTAGAGCACAAAGCCCGGGCCCCACACCGCCCTCCCTGCCCCACGGTCACCCCAGGGTCACCCCACAGTCACCCCAGGGTCACCCTGGTGCCACCACCCGCTTCCCACGCGGGATGTGCCAACCCCGCTGCCGCCCTCGCCCCCGGCCCCTTGCGCAATGGCCCCACAAAGGTTGTGGGGGGCAGGATCTGGGTGTGGGATTTGGGGTGTGGGATTTGGGAGGTGGGATCCAGGGGGAAGGATCTGAGGTGTGGGATTTGGGATGAGAGATGTGGAGTGTGGGATTTGGGGTGCGAGATGTGGGGTGTGGGATTTGGGGGGCGGGATCCGGGGGGAAGGATCTGGGGTGTGGGATTTGGGATGAGAGATGTGGAGTGTGGGATTTGGGGGGTGAGATTTGGGGCGTGGGATCTGGGGTGTAGGATCTGGAGTGTGGGATCTGAAGTGTAGGATTTGGGGGGTGGGATCTGGGGTGTGAGATTTGGGGTGCGAGCTATGGAGTGTGGGATATGGGGTGTGGGATCTTGGGTGCAGAATCCGGGCTGTGTGATGTGGGAAGAAGGATCTGGAGTGTGGGATTTGGGGTGCGGGATCTGGGGTGAAAGATCCAGTGTGTGGGATCTGGAGTGAGGAAATCTGGGGTGCAGAATCTGAGGTGTAGGATCTGGAGTGTGGGATTTTGGGTGTGGGATCCAGAGGGAAGGATCCAGGCTGTGGGATTTGGGGTGTGGGATTTGGGGTGTGAGATCCAGGGGGAAGGATCTGGGGTGTGGGATTTGGGATGTGGGACCTAGAGTGTGGGATTTGGGGTGCGAGATTTGGGCCGTGGGATCTGGGGTGCAGAATCCGGGGTGTGTGATGTGGGGAGAACGATCTGGAGTGTGGGATTTGGGGCGTGGGATTTGGGGTGTGGGATTTGGGGTGTGAGATCCAGGGGGAAGGATCTGGGGTGTGGGATTTGGGATGTGGGACCTAGAGTGTGGGATTTGGGGTGCGAGATTTGGGGCGTGGGATCTGGGGTGCAGAATCCGGGGTGTGTGATGTGGGGAGAACGATCTGGAGTGTGGGATTTGGGGTGTGGGATTTGGGGTGCAGAATCTGGGGTGAAAGATCCAGTGTGTGGGATCTGGAGTGAGGAAATCAGGGGTGCAGAATCTGAGGTGTGGGATCTGGAGTGTGGGATCCAGGGAGAAGGATCCAGGGTTTGGGATCTGAGCTGTGGGATTTGGGGTGTGGAAATCTGGGGTGCAGAATCCTGGGTGTGGGATTTGGGGTGTGAGATCTGGAGTGTGGGATTTGGGGTGCAGAATCCGAGGTGAAAGATCTGGGGTGTGGTATCTGCTGTGTAGAAATCTGGTGTGTGGAAATCCGGGGTGTGGAAATCTGGGGTGTGGAATCCAGCGTGTGGGACTCAGACTGCAGGATTTGGGGTGCAAAATCCGAGGTGTCGGATTCAGACTGTGGGATTTGGGGTGCAGAATCCAGGGTGTGGAGTCTGGTGTGTGGGATTTGGAGTGTGAGATTTGGGGTGTGGGATTTGGGATGCAGAATCCAAGGTGTCAGATCCAGACTGTGGGATTTGGGGTGCAGAATCCGGGTTGTGGAATCTGGAATGTGGGATTTGGGGTGCAGGATGCAGGGTGTGGGATGTGGAGTGTGAGATTTGGGGTATGGGATTTGGGATGCAGAATCCAAGGTGTGGAAGCTGAAATGTGAGATTTGGGGTGTGGGATCTGGAATGTGGGATTTGGGATGCAGAATCCAAGGTGTCAGATCCAGACTGCGGGATTTGGGGTGCAGAATCCAGGGTGTGGAAGCTGAAATGTGAGATTTGGGGGTGTGGGATCTGGAGTGTGGGATTTGGGATGCAGAATCTGGGGTGTCAGATTCAGACTGTGGGATTTGGGGTGCATAATCCGGGATGTGGGACTCAGACTGCAGGATTTGGGGTGCAGAATCTAGGATGTTGGATGCGGGGTAGAGATCTAGAGCACCGAATGTGAGATGTGGGATTTGGGGTGCAGAATCCGAGGTGAAAGATCTGGGGTGTGGAAATCTGGGGTGTGGAATCCAGCATGTGGGATTCAGACTGCAGGATTTGGGGTGCAAAATCCGAGGTGTCAGATTCAGACTGTGGGATTTGGGGTGCAGAATCCAGGGTAGTGGAATCTGGGGTGCAGAATCCGAGGTGTCAGATTCAGACTGTGGGATTTGGGGTGCACAGTCTGGGATGTGGAATCTGGAATGTGGGATTTGGGGTGCAGGATGCAGGGTGTCAGATTCAGACTGTGGGATTTGGGGTGCACAGTCCGGGATGTGGAATCTGGAATGTGGGATTTGGGGTGCAGGATGCAGGGTGTGGGATCCAGACTGTGGGATTTGGGGTGCAAAATCCAAGGTGTCAGATTCAGACTGTGGGATCTGGGGCGCAGAATCCAGGGTGTGGAATCTGGAATGTGGGATTTGGGGTGCAGGATCCAGGGTAGTGGAATCTGGGGCGCAGAATCCGAGGTGTCAGATTCAGACTGTGGGATTTGGGGTGCAGAATCCAAGGTGTCAGATTCAGGCTGTGAGATCTGGGGTGCAGAATTTGGAATGTGGGATGTGGAGTGTGGGATTTGGGGTGCAGAATCCGAGGTGAAAGATCTGGGGTGTGGTATCCGGTGTGTGGAAATCTGGGGTGTGGAATCCAGCATGTGGGACTCAGACTGCAGGATTTGGGGTGCAAAATCCGAGGTGTCAGATTCAGACTGTGGGATTTGGGGTGCAGGATGCAGGGTGTGGAATCTGGAATGTGGGATTTGGGGTGCAGAATCTGGGGTGTCAGATTCAGACTGCAGGATTTGGGGTGCAGAATCCAGGGTAGTGGAATCTGGGGTGCAGAATCCGAGGTGTCAGATTCAGACTGTGGGATTTGGGGTGCAGAATCCAGGATAGTGGAATCTGGGGTGCAGAATCCGAGGTGTCAGATTCAGACTGTGGGATCTGGGGTGCAGAATCCAGGGTGTGGAATCTGGAATGTGGGATTTGGGGAGCAGAATCCAAGGTGTCAGATCCAGACTGTGGGATTTGGGGAGCAGAATCCAGGGTGCGGGATCCAGACTGTGGGATTTGGGGTGCAGAATCCAAGGTGTCAGATCCAGACTGTTAGATTTGGGGTGCAGAATCCGAGGTGTCAGATTCAGACTGCAGGATTTGGGGTGCAGAATCCAGGGTGTGGAATCTGGGGTGCAGAATCCGAGGCGTCAGATTCAGACTGTGGGATTTGGGGTGCAGAATCCAGGGTAGTGGAATCTGGGGTGCAGAATCCGAGGTGTCAGATTCAGACTGCGGGATCTGGGGTGCAGAATCCAGGGTGTGGAATCTGGAATGTGGGATTTGGGGAGCAGAATCCAAGGTGTCAGATCCAGACTGTGGGATTTGGGGTGCAGAATCCGAGGTGTCAGATTCAGACTGTGGGATTTGGGGTGCAGAATCCGAGGTGTCAGATTCAGACTGCGGGATCTGGGGTGCAGAATCCAGGGTGTGGAATCTGGGGTGCAGAATCCGAGGCGTCAGATTCAGACTGCGGGATCTGGGGTGCAGAATTTGGGATGTGGCATCCAGAGCCCTCAGGGTGTGGGGTCTGTGTGCCAATGGGGCGGGAGGAGAGTCAGGGATGCCCCTGGGTGGGGGGTCACAGGATATTTATTGAAAAATGGAAAAATGGAGGAGACAACAGAGGGAAGGGGAGGGGGCTGGGAGCCGGCGCTGCCCCGGCCTGGGGGGGTTCGCTGTCCCCATCTGTACCATATTCACAAATAAATACTGGGGAGGGGTGGCGGGGCAGGGCCGGGGGCTGCGGGAAGCAAGAGCAGCCCAGCAGAAGCCAAAGCAGCTGGAAGCAGCCCCAAAGGCAGGGAGGGGCCGCGTTACCCCCCGCCGCAGCCGGCACCGAGCCAGCCCCGAGAGCAGAGCGGGGCCGGGACGGGCCGGGAGCTCCTGCTGGCCCCGAGAGCCCTGCCCTGCACGGGGAGGGAGACCCGGGTGTGTGTGAGCCCCCAGAAAAGGGGGCTCGGGGATGCAACACCCGCCCTGTGGCGGGGGAGCAGCGCAGGGGGCGGTGGGGACGCGGGGAGGGCAGGGGGGATGTGGGGAGGGGTCACTGAGCAGGGGGGGGGTCACTCCCGAATGTACACCCGGGTGCACACAACGTCATCGGCCGTCATGGTCTGCGGGGAGAGAGGGGGGCGGTCACAGGTGTGGATGTGTCCCCGCCGTGTCCCCATCCTGTCCCCATCCAGCCCCTCGTGCCCCCATTCTTCCCCTCCTGTCCCCTTTCCCCCTTCCTGTCCCCATCCCAGCTCCTCCTGTCCCATCCACCCGCTCTTGTCCCCATCTGCCCCTCCTGTCCCCATCCCAGCTCCTCCTGTCACATCCACCCCCTCCTGTCCCCATCTGCCCCTCCTGTCCCCTTTCCCCTTTCCAGTCCCATCCATCCCCTCCTGTCCCCATCCCAACACATTCCTGTCCCCATCTATCCCCTCCTGTCCCATCTATCCCCTCTTGTCATTCTCCCCCTCCTGTCCCCATCCCAGCTCCTCCTGTCCCCATCCCAGCTCCTCCTGTCCCTTTTCCCCCCCCTCCTGTCCCCTTTCCCCCGCTCTTGTCCCCATCCGCCACCTCCTGCCCCATCTGCCCCCCTCCTGTCCCATCCGCCCCCTCCTGTCCCCATCCCAGCCCTTCCTGTCCCCTTTCCCCTGCTCTTGCCCCCATTCTTCCCCTCCTGTCCCCATCTTCCTCCTCTCCTGTCCCATCCCAGTGCATTCCTGTCCCCTTTCCCCCTCTCCTGTCCCCATCCCAGCCCCTCCTGTCCCCATTCTCCCCCTCCTATCCCATTTGCCCCCTCCTGTCCCCATTTCCCTCCTCCTGTCCCCTTTCCACCCCTTCCTGTCCCCATCCCAGCTCCTCCTGTCCCATCTGCCCCCTCTTGTCCCCTCCTGTCCCCATCCACCCTCTCCTGTCCCCTCCTGTCCCCATCCCAGGGGGTTCCTGTCCCATCCATCCCCTCCTGTCCCCTTTCCCCCTCCTGTCCCCTTTCCCCTTTCCTGTCCCCATCCCAGCCCCTCCTGTCCCCATCCCAACACATTCCTGTCCCCATCTATCCCCTCTTGTCCCATCTATCCCCTCTCCTGTCCTCCTCCACCCCTTCCTGTCCCCATCCACCCACCCTGTCCCCATCCATCCCCTCCTGTCCCCATCCCAGTGCGTTCCTGTCCCCTCCTGTCCCCATTCCCCCGCTCCTGTCCCATCCAAGTGCATTCCTGTCCGCTTTCCCCCCTCTGTCCCCATCCCAGCCCCTCCTGTCCCCATCCACCTTCTCCTGTCCCCACCCCAGCTCCTTCTGTCCCATCCACCCCCTCTTGTCCCCATCTGCCCCTCCTGTCCCCTTTCCCCCCCCGTCCAGTCCCATTCCAGCCCCCTCCTGTCCCCATCCCAGTGGGTTCCTGTCCCCATCCAGCCCCTCCTGTCCCCATTCTCCCCCTCCTATCCCATTTGCCCTCTCCTGTCCCCATTCCCTCCCTCCTGCCCCATTCCCCTCCTCCTGTCCCCTTCTTGTCCCCATCCCAGCTCCTCCTGTCCCATCCACCCCCTCTTGTCCCCATCTGCCCCTCCTGTCCCCTTTCCCCCTCTCCTGTCCCCATCCACCCAGTCCTGTCCCCATCCCAGTGGGTTCCCATCCCATCCCCGCCCCTCCTGTCTCCTTTCCCCCTTTCCTGTCCCATCCATCCCCTCCTGCCCCCATCCCAACATATTCCTGTCCCCATCTATCCCCTCCTGTCCCATCTATCCCCTCCTGTCCCCTTTCCCCCTCTCCCGTCCCCCTCCACCCCTTCCTGTCCCCATTCCCCCCTTCCTGTCCCCATTCCCCCCTTCCTGTCCCCATCCAGTGCATTCCTGTCCCCTTTACCCCCCTCTGTCCCCATCCACCTTCTCCTGTCCCCATCCCAGCCCCTCCTGCCCCCATCCCATCACATTCCTGTCCCCATCCATCCCCTCCTGTCCCCAATTCCTCCCTTCCTGTCCCCAGCCCAGCGCGTTCCTGTCCCCTCCTGTCCCCATTCCCCCCCTCCTGTCCCATCCCAGCCCCTCCTGTCCCCATCCCAGTGCATTCCTGTCCCCTTTCCCCCCCTCCTGTCCCCATCCCAGCTTCTCCTGTCCCCATCCCAGCTCCGAAGGAATTCCCAGCAGGCAGCGCTGCCCCCAAGCCCCGTTTGGTCCCGTTTGGTCCCGTTTGGCCCCGGTTGGCCCCGGTTCCCCGTTGTTCCCGTTGTTCCCCGTTGTTCCCCGTCGTTCCCCTCACCAGGATGAGCTCGCCGTCGTTGCTCATCTCCCGGGACCAGCCCGTCCTGGGCCCGTCTCCCTTGAGCAGGCGCTGCTCGCACACCATCTTGTTCTTGCTCTCATCCTCCCACCTGGCCAGGCTCTGCGGGCACGGGGGGCAGCGATTGGGGGGCCGTGCGGGCACCCCCGGGCACCTCCTGCCCACCCCGGGGGCAGAACGGGGCATTTGTGCCTGTGCCAGGGGGGTGTGGGGGCACTGGGCATCAGGGGGGTACAGGGAGGGGATGGGGGCACAATGGGGGCTACAATGAGGGGTCGGGGGCACAGGAAGGGGTTGGGGGGCACAATGAGGGGTTGGGGGCACAGGGAGAGGTTGGGGGCACAATGAGGGGTTGGGGGCACAGGGAGAGGTTGGGGGCACAATGAGGGGCTGAGGGCACAGGAAGGGGTTGGGGGCACAGGGAAGAGGTTGGGGGCACAATGAGGGGTTGGGGGGCACAATGAGGGGTTGGGGGCACAGGGAGAGGTTGGGGGCACAATGAGGGGTTGGGGGGCACAAGAAGGGGTTGGGGGCACAGGGAGAGGTTGAGGGGCACAATGAGGGGCTGAGGGGCACAGGAAGGGGTTGGGGGCACAGGGAGAGGTTGGGGGCACAGGGAAGAGGTTGGGGGCACAGGGAAGAGGTTGGGGGCACAGGGAGAGGTTGAGGGGCACAATGAGGGGCTGAGGGGCACAGGGAGAGGTTGGGGGGCACAATGAGGGGTTGGGGGCACAGGGAGAGGTTGGGGGGCACAGGGAGAGGTTGGGGGGCACAATGAGGGGTTGGGGGGCACAATGAGGGGTTGGGGGGCACAATGAGGGGTTGGGGGCACAATGAGGGGTTGGGGGCACAGGGAAAGGGTTGGGTGGCACAACAAGGGGATGAGGGGCACAGTGAGGGGTTTGGGGTACAGGGAAAGGTTTGGGGGAACAGGGAAGGGGATGGGGGCACAACAGGGGTTAGGGGGCACGGGGAAGGGGTTGAGGGGCACAACGAGGGGATGATGGCACAGGGAGGGGGTTGATGGCACAAGGAAGGGGTTGAGGGGCATGGGGAGAGGTTGAGGGGTACAACGAGGGATTGGGGGCACAGAGAAGGGTTGAGGGGCACAACAAGGGGATGATGGCACAGGGAACGGATGGATGGCACAGGGAGGGGATGGAGGGCACAATGAGGGGTTGGGGTCACTGGGAAGGGGTTGGGGGACCCAGGGCAGGGTGGGGGTGCAGGAGGGGACTGGGGGACCCAGGAAAGGGCTGGGGGGCACAAGGAGAGGTTGGGGTGCAGGAGCAGGGGAAGCAGCTGCGGGGAGAAGGGAGTATGTGCACAGACAGACAGACACACAGACAGACAGACACAGTCACACTGACACTGACACACACAGAGTCACACACAGAAACACACACAGTCACACAATCACACTGACACACTCACATGCACACACACAGAGTCACATTCACACACACAGTCACACACACAAACTCTCACACTCACACACAGTCACACACACAGAGATACACACAGTCACACACACACACACACAGAGTCATACACAGGCACACACAGACACAGTCACACACAGTCACTCACACAGACACACCCACGAACTCTCTCTCACACTCACATTCACACACAGTCACACACACACAGACACAGTCACACACACACACATACAGTCATACACAGGCACACACAGACACACACAGTCACACACACACACACAGAGTCATACACAGGCACACACACAATCACACTGACACTCAGACTGACACACTCACATGTGCACACACACAGTCACACACAGTCACTCACACATTCACACCCACAAACTCTCTCTCACACTCACATTCACACACAGTCACACACACGGAGATACACACAGTCACACACAGGCACACACAGACACACACACACTCACATTCACACACACACAGACACACACAGAGTCATACACAGGCACACACACAGACACACACAGTCACCCACACACACACACACAGTCATACACAGGCACACACACAGACACACACAGTCACACCCACACTCACATTCTCACACACACAGACACACACAGACACACACAGTCACAGTCACACAATCACACTGACACTCAGACTGACACACTCACATGCACACACAGAGTCACATTCACACACACAGTCACACACACAAACTCTCTCTCACACTCACATTCACACACAGTCACACACACACACAGTCACACACACAGAGATACACACAGTCATACACAGGCACACACAGACACACCCACACTCACACACAGACACACACAGGCACACCCACATTCACACACACACAGTCACACACAGTCACACATTCACACACACAGTCATACACAGGTGCACACACAGACACACCCACATTCACACACACACTGACACACACAGTCACACACACACGGACACACACAGTCACTCACACAGACACACACAGACACACCCACATTCACACACACACGGACACACACAGTCACTCACACAGACACACACAGACACACCCACAGTCACACACAGTCACACACTGACACACACAGTCACACCCTCATTCACACACACACTGACACACACAGTCACTCAGACGCACCCACACTCACACATGCAGACACACAATCACAATCACACACTCACAGTCACACACTGTCACACCCACACTCACACATGCACACCCAGTCACACTCACACTCTCACACTCACTCTCACTCACACAGTGACACATCACACAATCTCACACTCACACAGTCTCCCACTCTCACACACCTGCACTCACTTTCACACTCACACACACACTTTCACACTCTCACACTCACACACTCACTCTCACAGTGACACAATCTCACACTCACACACTGTCTCCCACTCTCACACACCTGCACTCACTCTCACACACTCATACACACTCTCACACACTCACACACACTTTCACACTCTCTCATGCACACACTCACACTCTCACACTCACTCTCACAGTGACACATCACAAAATCTCACACTCACACACTGTCTCCCACTCTCACTCTCACACTCACACTCACACAGTGACACAATCTCACACTCACACACTCACAGCCACGCACACTCTCACACTCACTCTCACTCACAGTGACACATCACACAATCTCACACTCACACAGTCTCCCACTCACACACCTGCACTCACTCTCACACACTCATACACACTCACACTCACACACACACTTTCACACTCTCACTCACACTCTCTCATGCACACACTCATACTCTCACACTCACACACTCACTCTCACTCACCCAGTGACACATCACACACTCTCACACTCACACTGTCTCCCACGCTCACTCTCACACATTCTCACACACCTGCACTCACTCTCACACACTCTCACACTCACACACACTTTCACCCTCTCACACCCACACCCACTCTCCCACTCTCTCTCTCACTCTCACTCTCACACCCATA